>NC_069119.1:8579782-8857282 GCF_025612915.1 Magallana angulata
TCCGGAAGAACTATTGATGTCGTTAGCTTTCATCTTACGAGGAAGGGAGCCCCCTGTGTGCGTTGAAGTATAACTTATGCACTGTAGAGATCATATAACTGAACATATGACACATATTTTTTTCCATTCGATTATCAGAAAAAATATAAAAAGATAAATATAATTTATTTCGGTTGAACTCAGTGAATTAGAATAAAATTATTTTCTTTTGTGGAAACGCCAATAAGAGATAGGGGCGGGGCTTAAGGTTTTGTAGGTAAGTCGTGTTCGATATGTATTCATTCTGGTGTTCAAACTTTGCATGGGAAAGTTTAAAGTGTATGGTTGTGGTAATCAGTACTTGATAAGGTTCTTATTGAGTATACCGGTATTATGGTAATGTGCTCCTTAACCGATATCAGATTAAGTGGAACCCTCCGTATTATATTTAAAACCAGTTTCTTCATGATTTAATATATCTATCAACAGTTACAGTATGTATACACTCAAACTTTCCAGTTACACAAATTGTTTTACAAAAAAAATGGTTAGATGATAAGTCTCACATGACTGCACAAGACTTAGAAATAGATTGTCACTGTTTACTGATTTAATCACCTTGTGTGAAATTCAAATCGGACCTGAAAACTGACATTTAAGAAGGCACGTACCAATTACACAACCAAATTGAAATTTTCCCATAAAAAGTGATCCCCCCAAAAAAGAAATGATGTCTGTATAGAGCTTGCTCATGGAATGATGGGCTTACCTCTGGGCAACCATTGGATCTGTCCAAATGAACATTCCATGACAGTTTCTTCTGATCTGCATGATTAGGTGTTATATGTATAGAGCGGAAATCATCAATTGAAGAAAAGAACTCCTGGGTAGAAAGAAAAAAAACAAACAAACCAAATAAAAAATCAATTCAACCACCATTTTGTTTATTACTGTTGTTTGTAATAAATACTTTGGTGAAGTGTTATTTTCACAGGTCTTCGTACAGGTAACGTTACATTTTTAGAGGACAATAAGCATCAGTTGTTCTTACATTGTCAATAAACAGGCCTTTGTACTGGGTGTTGCCATTTTCCTCGTGCTGCTGTACGTCCAGGGTGATGTGAACCGGTCGCAGACTTCCTGATACCTTCTTAGCCTCGTACCGCTCTACTCCGTAACTCTGCACCTCATTCAGAACATCCTGTTATATCATAAATATGTACAGATAACTACATTCCTGTACAAAGTTCTATAACATAGTTTTCAGTGTATCAAATAACGAGAAGAAGAGTATATTTTGAAATCAAAGTAATTTTATGGACTGCATGTATATAAAAAATTAATGTACAAATAGTCAAGAGCCACAGATCTAAAACTGTTTTTTTTTAGTGTGTTGCTATATGCACTAAAACAAAGACAGATTAGACCAAATAAAATTTAAATTAAATCTTTGATGGATGCCTATATGTAACATATTCAATGTTAATGTTTTTCCGTCTCTTGGAAAGCACAAGAAGTCGCGATTGATTTGTTCATTGTGTTCTTTTGTTAATTCGTACATAAAATAAGAGTTATAGATACTTGATAATATCAGAGATCTTGAGATATAATTCTAACATACCTTTGGAAAAGAGTAGGGTTTGACCTATTACAATGCTTGACAAGTTGCAAGAGTGGATGAATATCTTTAGTCCATAAAGAATTTTCAAAAATTTTTACTAATACTTGTGATGTATATGCTTTAACAGCCATACAATATCTGACCTTGATATATCCCATCAATAGTTCCTCCACTTTAGTATTGCTGTGCTGAGCCAAGAATTCTTCCGTTTTCGTTTTCATTATTTTTCTCAATTGGTAGCCTCTGCAGAGCCTCACAACAAGATGGGATGGCAGGAAAGCTTCTAGTTTCTGTTTGTTAAGGATATCCTGACAGTCTTCTTCCTCCATTTTACTTGCAATGACAATGCTGAGAACAGCATAACCTCTGGCTTTAGCCTCATTCCTTATGTCCTGTTCATAGATATCACTCAGTCGGCTTTTCACAAAATCATCTTTACACTGAAGGTAGAGATATTTCAAGATTTCGGGCCCAAGGGCAGGCAAGTTGTGTAGGAACTTTCTCCCAGGAACATAACGAATTCTCAGAAAGAAAGTGTTTTTCCCACCAGCTGTTGGCGAGTTCAAAATGTGCCTTTTCAACTCCTCAATGGTGATACAAGGGTTCACCCACAACATTTTGGGTATCTGTTTCTTGTCAATGGAAACCAATCCAAAAAGCTGAACAGCTGCAGGTCCCATCTTTGGGAAATAGCGTTTTAACAGCTGAATACACAAGTCCTCTACAACTGTCGGGTTGTCTTTCGAGTCCACATTATACACTGTGCCATCATGCAGCTCTACCTGCAGGCATACCCCAGAAGTGGATTGGACAGACACCGATGACAAAATATTCTGGACTGGCTGACTGTCAAGATCTGCACTAGTTATGGGAGGGGCTAGTCTCTCCTCTCTTGGGGAGGAAGAGGAGGAGGAGGTTGAGGGGCCATTGACTTTAGTGGAGGTCAAGTTGGTTACCTGTGTGTGGGTGGAGGACACAGAATCCGGGCCGGTCTCGGCCGAACCTCCTGGAACAAGTTCAATGTGGGAGTTTGCAGAGTTCATATTTGCACTGGCATCGCTGTTGATCAACTGAGTTTTTGACATATTTGACATAGTTGCACTCTGTTTTAAACTGTAATATTTCAGATCACTTTCATTTGCACAGTAAAGGGTTGCAATCTTTCATCTGAAATATGAAGAAAAAAATATTTCCTTTTACAGTCATTATATGCATATGGTAAATAAGGAAGGAATAGATTGACAAGAAAATGTGATGCTTTATTTAGCTACAGCTCTAAATATTGGAGAGTGGCCAATTATTAACTACAATGGTTGATCTAAAAGTAATGTCACACTATGCACCGCGCTTCTCACTTGCACTGTATTGTGTAAAATGATGCATTAAAATTGTCCATATCAAAATTCTAATTCGAATTAAAATTTTGATTAAATCTCATTGAACAGATATCAAGATGTTGATGTTTATAGCATAATAAATATGCGACATTGCCGTGTCATAAATTTACGTCTTTTTAAATTGTGTATTTATGAATAAATTACATACTTCAAAATTTGAAAAAAAAGCCCCAAACAACACAATATTTTGAATCAGATATATAACATAGACATTTTCTAACTGTTTAAAAAAAAAAAGGGAATGTTACTGTCCATTTCGGATATATATACAATGCCTTTTGTCTCTAGATCAAGGAACAAGAGGCCTATGGGCCACATCGCTCACCTGAGGAACAATAGGTATGATAAAATCAGCTCAATGGAGTCATAATACAAACTATCTGGACAATGTACAATAATTCATGTAAATCCTGTATAAATAAAATCCATTTTCCCCTGGATATTCTTATGTTTATAATCATTAGTCCCTTTTCTAACAGGATGATTTTATAGTCATATCAGATGTTGAGTATTGCAGTTCTAAAAAAGATCCCTAACAATAGCTTATATATGGGATATAAACGTACATCAAACTCTTAACCTTCTCGTGAGGCCAAAGAATTGTCCTGGGGCCAAAGTCTTAACAATTATAAAGAATCATCTGGCTGATTAGTTTCTGAGAAGATTTTTAAAGATTTACCCTATATATTCCTTTGTTTAACTTTGATCCCCCCCCCATTGTGGCCCCATCCTACCCCCTGGGGATCATTATTTTCACAACTTTGAATCTACACTACCTGAGGATGCTTTCACACAAGTTCCAGCTTTCCTGGCTGATTAGTTTCTGAGAAGAAGATTTTTAAAGATGACTGTTTATTCCTATGTAAAACATCGACCTCCCATTGTGGCCCAAACCTACCCCCAGGGGTCATGATTTTCACAAATTTGAATCTACACTACCTGAGGACGCTTCCACACAAGTTTAAGCTTTGCCGGCGAATTAGTTTCTGAGAAAAAGATTTTTAAAGATTTACTGTATATATTAATTCCTATGTTAAACTTCGATCCCCCATTGTGGCCCAACCCTACCCCCGGGGGTCATGATTTTCACAACTTTGAATTTACACTACCTGAGGATGCATCCACACAAGTGTCAGCTTTCCTGGCTGATAAGTTTCTTAGAAGAAGATTTTTAAAGATTAACTGTATATATTCCTATGTAAATTTAAACGTCAATCCCCCATTGTGGCCCCACCCTACCCCCGGGGGTCATGATTTTCACAAATTTGAATTTTCACTACATAAGGATGCATCCACACAAGTTTCAGCTTTCCTGGCCGATTAGTTTCTGAGAAAAGGAATTTCTAAAGATTTACTCTATATATTCATTTGTTAAACTTCGACACCCCATTGTGGCCCCATCCTCAGGTGAGCTAAAAAGGTTTAGTTTACAATTCAATAAGTTGGTTTCTGGAAGAACAGATTTTGAAAATTTTCGTAATAAATATTGACAATTTTTTTAATTTTTAAAGCGCTAAGCATAGCTCAGCGGTTTATTGTGGTTAGACTTCAACTTCCGGTGCATCGAATAACCGCCCCCTATAAGCAAAAGTATACATCATTTAAACTGGTTAGGGAACCAGTTTCAGGGGTTTATGCACATAACTGCACGGGCAATTGTGAATCTAATTTACGGGCTATTGTGAAATTAATGTATGGGGCTTACATACATCATTGCAGGGACTGTCATGCAGTGATGAGGAAATATAGTGCGTATACAGAAGCTGAAATGCTATATACATATATCTGTTAAATACATACAGAAGCTGGGTTAGCGCTTTTCAGTACTATCAGTACTTTGATTTAATCTTTAGCTTTTAAGATCTGTGTACAAACATAGAATTGTGAGCAAATCTCTGTATCTTGCTTATAATTCGAAGCTTAACACTCAAATATGGTTAGTAAATAGAAATTGTAAACAATTAAACACAAGAAACATGCACTACATGTATAACAAATAAAGAACACAATTTATTTTTTCGAAATGAATCATATATATATACATGTATATACCTACATATTTCCGTAAGCGATATCAAACTTTATTTAAACTGAATAAACTAGAGAAAATGCCGAGCATCTCAACAAAAACCTATTGCATTAATCTACCATTACGCAAAAGATAATGCTGAATTACCGATAGAATGAATTGTATTTCAGTACTCCTACATCAGATTTTGCTTAATTTCCGCAGGTAAACAGTTAACGTAACTGTTTGATTTACCGAAGTCTCTGTTTGATTTGATACGTAAAAATCACGAAATACAGACGCGATTCCAGGTTACAAAGCATAAATAATGAAAACGAAACGAAAATCAGAACAAGCTAACATCAACGTCATGTGTGAAAACTGTCAACGCATTGAAATATTTAGCCTCAATTTACTTCACAAAATCGGCACCAATATATTTTTCATGTTTCAAAAATTTCCCTTCATACGCGAACTGTTGCACAACAAGCAATTTCATCATAGTCAGATCGACCCTTTTTCGTAATATGTAAACGGTGTGACCGTTGGACCGAGCGCAGATTTAACACAGGGCAGTTTGATTTTTGTAGAATAAAATTTATTTGAAACGCACACAGTAGGATCCGCCTGGTTGCCTACTCAAATCATTAGCCAAGGTTTAACTAAACGTCGCGTGCTCAGTCTACATTGTGACGTCATATTTCAGACGTAAAACGTTCAAGTTTTGTCTTCGGAAATAGCCGAAGAGAGTAACGTTATTCCGAACTATTTTTTATTTCTTCTTTCATTGTTTATCAATTTAATTCATATGAATGCCGCTGTAATAAAATTAAATACTTTATTCGGTATCTAAAAGATCAGTTCCTTGACCTTAATGTTTTTATTTTCCATCTGATAATTTGATAAGACATACATAGAACATGTCGTGTTTCTTGATTGAAGTACTATTGAAAATTATCTGGTTTCCATTTTAATTTCTTTTAATTCGAATGACCTTCTATTGAAACACTGGAACTTATTTAATCGAGTTTAGGGGCAATAAACTTCGATAAGTACTGATCAATCAATGATCGAACTAACTTTTTAAAAACAAAATGGCTGCCAAGATGGCGGCGCCCAGGGCTGGAAGAAATTTTTTTTGGCCTTAGTACCCCTGATTCAACTTTCATTTTTCACTGATTTTCTTATATATACGTGTTACCATTAATCCTCGCTTCGCGAGGCGGGCTTCGCCCGCCTCTCGCTGCGCTCGGTATAATGTCATGGCTGCTTTAAACAAAGAACCTCGTTTTAGAAGTATGGAATACGAGTCTTGGTAAAATGGGTACGCAAACCCGGGCCGTGGCAAAATAAATGCCGGGGCAGATCGGCAATCGTCAATTCCAAATGCGCATTATTTTGCAGCGATATTTACAGCAAATGCAAATATACTGGTCCATCAAATATTCTGAAATTTTAATGAGATTGGCAGATTAATAACTGCCAATCTTTTGTTTTGCCCAGGCCAAGTCTTGTCTACCCATTTTACCGGATGCCGAATCCGAAGCTATTAAACTGATTGAAACACGCCTTTCCTATTTTATTATTTTCGTTATAACTCAGATTTGAAACAGAATTGGACCTTAATTTTTGCAATTTATATTTTCCTTCCCATAAGGATAATTTATGCTAAACTACGTTGAATTGGAATCAGTAGTTCTTGAGAAGAAGATTTTTAAAAATGCACCCCCCTTTTTCTACAGTTTCAAGGTTTTCTCCGCTTTGAATACAGATCGGACTTTTATTTCTGTAAATTATATTCGCCCTCCCATAAGGATGCTTTGTGCCAAATTTGGTTGAAATTGGATAAGCGGTTTTAGAGAAGAAGTTCAAAATGTAAAAAGTTTACAGACGGACAGACAGACGGACAGACGGACAGACGGACGACGGACAAAAAGTGATCAGAATAGCTCACTTGAGCTTTCAGCTCAGGTGAGCTAATAAAAAGGCTGGCCATGTGAATAGTGATACGATGCATTTTTTAGTTCGATGGATAGAAATCACTAGAAAATGTACTGGAAACAAAAAATCGACCTAAAATTGAGAGTGGGTGCACAAGGCACCCTTAACGTGGCTTTAATATCTAATAAAAGCATATGACATGTTTATAAACAAATTAGATAGACAGGAGCTCTGAAGGAAAGTTAAAGCTACTGTAGGTTCTTAGGTAATGAGCTATATCATAAAGCTACGTTAATGACTTCTTAAAGAGACCTTGACAAACTGATCGCACATTAAATAATCCAATATACTAATCGATTGATTACAAAAAGAGTAATTAGTTACTTTATAAAAAATGATAAAAAAAAATGTAAAATAGGGTATCGTGGCCAATGTTAATAGAGTTATAAATTACAAAATTCTACCAGAACGCCAAAGATCTAGAAATGACGTCGCTTACGTGTGGCGACTATTCTTACCTCAGGCTCTACAAAATATATTATCTTCAGGAAAATTTATCATAATGCATTAGAATTTTCAAATCTGAATTGAAATAGGTGGATATCTAACAGCACAAATTTTTGTCACTTTACGTCGATTTTTCACGATTTTATCGCATCTGTGACATTACTTTTGGATCAAACATATCAAACAATTAACAAATCATGATACAATACAATGCATTAACTCTGTAATTTCCAAAAGAAGAAGATTAGAATTTTAGCTTGAGAATCTTAAAACTACTATTTGGTCAAGTCATATTAAATATAAAACTAAATTATCACATGTTTATCTTATATTTAATATATGGTGGATATCACTCATGGGATAAATTTTTGATATTCCACTATGTGTTCTTACGCCACGTGATGTCCTAATTAAACATTATGTAGCTTTAGGCAGATTAATGACGTAAAATTAAAAATTAACAAAATAATTCAGCTGAAAAGCATAGAGTTATAAATGAGCAGCTTTTAATGCTGTTTCAATTTTTTTATACATTGATAAAAATATACTAAAAAATGAAATGTTTGTTGGTTAATAATCTTCAAGGAACTTTTTTCCATGCGTAAAGTTGTTGATGTCCTGTAGTGAATGTGTTGTGCGGCTCACAATTATAATGTTTACAGAAAGAGTGAGGTTTAACTTGTGATAAAACATGTGATAAAAAGAATCTCTCATGATTTGCGATGGTATATGATTTTTATCCAACTCGTGTGTTTTCTATCCCCTCGCCAAGGCTCGGGGATTGAAAATACACAACTCATTTGATACCATTGCAAATCATGAGAAATCCTATATTTAATATGTAAAGCAAATATTAAGCTTTGTGTAATAAACGAATGTGTAATAAATTATTAAGTAACAAATGAAAAATCAATAATTAAACGCCAGTCAGTTCAAACTACCGTAAATTCTTTATTCTACGCGAGTACTTAATTCTGCGATTCCGCTGTTTTGCATCAAATAGCAAGAATAAAAAATTGCAAGAACCAATTTTTTGTCATGATTTCATACAGCTCAAAACTGTTTGAAAAAAAAGAGCGAGATTTTAAATTCCTTGAGACCTGCTTAATGGGATCCTCAAGATTAATGAGGAATTAATAGTATGTCATACACACAGCATACTTAGTATATCTTTTACAATATTTGTCTATAGCTATTTGTTATCACAGATCATATTGTACTTCAACTTCAATATCTTTTAGTATTCAGTCAGTTCTATGAATGTCAACTGTAGAAATCAATGCAAAATGCATTTCTGTTTATTTTTACTATATGCTAAACAAAAGGAATTTGAAAATCAGCCAAAATTAGGTTTTTCAACTCACAATATTCATGTTCATTAAAGCTGGTCAATTTACTTCAAATGCAAATGCACTGATGATTACTGGCGCACAGAAACTGAGTGCCTGAAAACAAGGCAATTACATGGGTAAATTTTTTTATTAAGTCTAATTGCCTAAAAATAATAATTAACATATATACTGCATTAACTGAAAATTAATGGACTCCGTGCAGCTCTGACAGGAAGATGTACAGCTTAATTAGATAAGGTTCAAAAAAAGATAAAATACTGTGGAAATGTGACAGTGAAATTTGGTTTATTGCCATATTGTCTATTATTAGATTGAGTTAGGTTTGCAATTAATGGGCTTACACAATAAGGATTTCGCACAGCTTTGCACTAATTGTGAAGATCTGCATTTTAATTAGATTACGTCATGTGGTTTGAACACTGTTTTAAGTTTTGAATGATTGCTAGATGTTGGAATAGAAATAAATGAAAATCAATCCACTGCAATATTGTTACTGCAACAAAACAGACAGAATATGGTCCATGATGGAACAAGGCTAGTGATCTTAACTGACAATGACATACAATAAAAACCATAGTAACAAAGTATTATTATTCAAAACTTGAAAAATTAGTATCATAATAAAAAAATGCTCCTAGAGCATGACATAGATATATTTGACACAATCTAGTAGAATCTGTAATTTGTGTGCTTAATTTGATTTTTTCCAGTTATAACATCAAGTAAATTTAGCTAAGGTACTATAATATGCATTTTTACTGGTCGTCGGATGACAGTTGGTTGCAAAGCACCAATTTGAGTGTCAGTTGTCAAGTTGTAAGCGAGAAATAAAGCCCACATTTCTTTGTTATGCAAACAAAGCTCTGGTCATGTTTTTGCTTACATTTTGTATGTTGAAAAGAATATTTCTGGTTTCGAACTAAAATGAATGTGACAAATTTATGCTATGAACTGTTTATTTTTGTTCAAAACAAATTAGCAGAGAAATGAAATTTGCTTGAAAAATAATTTTAATTGGTATATTGAATTAATGTAAACAAAAACAAGGCAAGAGCCTTTGTTTTACATAAATTGTGAGCTCCAGCTGTATCTTGACTGACTCTCAAAGTCTGGTTGATCATTTGAAATTCATTACTAAGACATTGTGAACTATACAAATAAAATAAATAAATGTGACCATGCTCCTTTGAAAGAGGACCCTGCAATGTACAGTAAATTAAAAATATACATACTCAGTAGTACTCTTTCAGTAACAACAAATTCCCTATTTAGTATCATCAATTAAGTTATAGATTTAACTGTTTTTTGGTGTTGTGTAAATTATACCATGGGTTGGGTTCATGACCCCAGGTTTAACCACAAGAGACGAAGTTAAATGAGGTTTCCCATTTCATTACTAAGACATTGTGAACTATACAAATAAAATAAATAAATGTGACCATGCTCCTTTGAAAGAGGACCCTGCAATGTACAGTAAATTAAAAATATACATACTCAGTAGTACTCTTTCAGTAACAACAAATTCCCTATTTAGTATCATCAATTAAGTTATAGATTTAACTGTTTTTTGGTGTTGTGTAAATTATACCATGGGTTGGGTTCATGACCCCAGGTTTAACCACAAGAGACGAAGTTAAATGAGGTTTCCCGGTTATTCCATATGGGATAACTGCAATGTGTTGAAGTATTTATCCACAATTTACTTTAACATAGGGACAGTAAAGCATCAATTCATAAGTTTTTTTTTTTTTTTAAAGCCAACAGTTATATACACTGTACCAGAGGTGTCACTATAGTGAAATCTCTAAAATAGCTGTACCTTTTTTGACAGTTTAAATTAATAATTATTAATTGGAGCATGAAATTTTTAAATATTAATGTATCAATCATGGAATATAAAAACAAAGGAAAACATTACAGATATTTATTCATAATTATTAATTAAGCACCTCATTATCTTTCATACAACTTACATGCATAAGATATATACAAATACAATATATATATAACACAGACTTGTATATATATTTAGATTTAACGAGGACACCACTATGCATTCGAGACTGAAAACGTCACTCAAAATTTTTCAGTCTCGACGAATCTTGCAGAGATAAATTTTGACTGACGTTTTCAGTCTCGACGAATTGCATTCTTATATGTCCAACTGCTTTTTGACGCTTGTGGTTTTTTTTTTGGTAGTAAATTACTTAGTACTTACCACTGAAATTGTCATGTACCCCGTGAACAGCTGGTGAACGGAAGAAAACGATGCAAGATTCACAATATATCACGTGTTTAAAAGATACATCTCCCTGCAATCAGTTTTATTCAACAGCATTGAACCATTGTTCCTGTTAAACCCAAGAAACCACCACAATCGTTACTTTCTTTTTAATTTTTACTGGAAAACCAATAGATGTTCACACGGATGTCTCGCGCACTCGACATTAACCTCGGACGTCATGCGATGGCATCAATGTTGGGAAAGGAACTACTTTTAACCTAGTTTCGGTTTCACTTTTACTTTTACCGAAGTCACATTTTTTGTTATTCTTATGGAGACTCCGCTAAAACTTATTCCATTAAGTTCCTGTTTGCTATGTGCGTCTTCTGCCAGGAGGCTGCACTCATTTACAAAACAAAAGGCAAAAAATGAGAACTACCAAAACACAGTGGAGGATTTCTTAGGTAATATTTTAATTATGAATTGAATTATGAATTGAACAGGTCCAGAATATTGAGAATAATATCTTGATTTAGCTGTTTAAAACTTGAATTAGATATAAAGCTTTTTAAGCTATTGATAATTGCTAGATAAAACTACATATATAATAAGAGGCCCAGGGGCCACATCGCTCACCTGAGCAACAATTGCATTAATTCTGATCAAATTAGCATTACAGTATCAAAATATCCTGACAATTGAGTACAGTAGATCTTCATTCTTGCTAAAAAAAAATAAAAAATCTGCCAATTTTATCCACCTCTTATTTTTTGGTAAATACCAAGCCCCTTTTGTTGTTGTAACTGCAAGAAGATTTTTCTCTATTCCTATATACCCCCCCCCCCCCTCCCATTTCGTGGCCCCACTTTTCTCTAGGGAATCATGGTTTCATCAAACATAAATCTGCATAACCTGTGCTTTCACACTAAGTACTGAGTTTTGGACCGAAACCTTTCCCAGAATATTTTTAAAGATTTTCTCTATATCTTCCTATGGTAAAATTGATCCCCCAATTGTGGCCCCACCCTATCCCCGGGGACCATGATTTGAACAAACTTGAATCTACACTATCTGAAGATGCTTCCACTCAAATTTGAGCTTTCTTGGTCTAATAGTTTTTGAGAAGAAGATTTTTAACGATTTTCTCTATATATTCCTATGTAAAACTTGATCCCCTAATTGTGGCCCCACCCTACCCCCGGGGATCATGATTTGAACAAACTTGAATCTACACTTCCTGAGGATGCTTCCACTCAAATTTGAGCTTTCTTGGCCTAATAGTTTTTGAGAAGAAGATTTTTAACGATTTTCTCTATATATTCCTATGTAAAACTTGATCCCCTAATTGTGGCCCCACCCTACCCCCGGGGATCATGATTTGAACAAACTTGAATCTACACTTCCTGAGGATGCTTCCATTTTAATTTGAGCTTTTCTAGCCTAATAGTTTTTGAGAAGAAGATTTTTAAAGATTTTCTTTATATATTCCTATGTAAAACTTGATCCCACTCTTGTGGCCCCGACCTACCCCCGGGGACCATGATTTGAATAATCTTGAATCTACTCTATCTGAGGATGCCTCCAATCAAGTTTGAGCTTTTGTGGCCTAATAGTTTTTGAGTAGAAGATTTTTTAAAAATTTCTCTATATACTCCTATATAAAACTTGATCCCCCTCTTGTGGCCCATCCCTACCCCCGGGGACCATGATTTGAACAAACTTGAATCTACACTTCCTGAGGATGCTTCCATTTTAATTCGAGCTTCTCTGGCCAAATAGTTTTTGAGAAGAAGATTTTTAAAGATTTTCTCTATATATTCCTATGTAAAACTTGATCCCCCAATTGTGGTCCCACCCTACCCCCGGGGACCATGATTTGAACAAACTTGAATCAATACTACCTGAGGATGCTCCCATTTTAATTTGAGCTTTTCTGGCCTGATACTTTTTGAGAAAAAGATTTTTAAAGATTTTCTCTATATATTCCTATATAAAACTTGATCCCCCTCTTGTGGCCCCTCCCTACCCCCGGGGACCATGATTTGAACAAACTTGAATCTACACTACCTGATGATGCCTCCACACAAGTTTAAGCTTTTCCGGCCGAAAAGTTTTTGAGAAGAAGATTTTTAAAAATAACCAACAAATTTTCAATAATTCTCTATTATCTCCCCTTTAAAGAGGGCGTGGCACTTCATTTGAACAAACTTGAATCCCCTTCACCTAGTGGTGCTTTGTGCCAAATTTGGTTGAAATCTGCCCAGTGGTTCTTGAGAAGAAGATGAAAATGTGAAAAGTTTACGACGACGACGACAACGACGACAGACAACGGACAAATTGTGATCAGAAAAGCTCACTTGAGCCTTTGGCTCAGGTGAGCTAAAAAAGGTTTTAAAAGATCTATAGAAGCATATCCTAGGGCGATTTTAAAGTAAACAAAATAAAATACACAAAATTGCCTAGAAATGTGTTTAGTGATTGTATAGTTAAGCAACCAAAAAACAAAAACAGGACCCAGTATTGACATCCAGCAAAAAAAAAAAAGAGAAATAGAAGAACAAATACCGGGAAGACAGACGTTTTGAATCGGCGATCATTTGTACTATGAAATATTTTAAAACAAATCTAGAAATGTATAGTGGATGACTGAATGTGCAAGCTGGATAGGTGTTCAAGGAAAATAAATATTTTCTGGATTGACCTGTACATGTATGGAATCAGCGATCGTTTGCCACGGTACTTATGAAATATTTTTAAAACAAAAATAAAAATGTAAAGTGAATCTGCAAACTGGATCCATGTTCAAGGAAAATTAGATTTTTAGGAAATAAACTACTAAATGTCATCGAATAACGAATAACTTTAATTTGTAAGGCATGCCGGTTTTTAAATCAATAAATATCCGATGTGCAAATAATCGTAGCGGTATCAATTAATTTTGACATGACCCCTCCGTGATCCCCGGATCTCGGTGATTCGTTATTGGAACCCTGACTACCCACAACATTATGGCTAATATAATTATTCTCTGATTAAGGAATTGCTTGATGCTTTCAGTGCTTGTAGACAGATAATTTTATTAAACATCTGTACCAAATATGCTTACATACAATGAGCCGTTCACATCAGAGCTCAACCGAAAAGTGAAAGTAGTCAGCTGCACGCATGCTTTTTGTCTGCGTCTTCAAAAAGCTTGTTCATGTTTGTTTAGAAATTACGACATAAAACAATATAAAATTTACGGAAGCCTGTTGGTGCCACGTAGGAAAAATATTTTATCTGGCGGGCGCCATATAATTTTCTGGCGGCCGCCACTTATTACTTGGCGGCCGCCACTTATTTATCTGGCGGCCGCTACTTAATATCTGGCGGCCGCCACATAATTTATCTGGCGGCCGCCACTTAATATCTGGCGGCCGCCACATAATTATTTGGCGGCCGCCAGATAAAAACCGGGCTTCCTGATGCGCGCGCATGTTAAATGGGAGCTTTTTAGGGAGTTGTGAATACACTCTAATTTATTAGTTTTATGAATTATTTCTGTAACTTGACATTAGATATCAATTTCAGTGCTTAGGATTTTTAAAAAACTGGTTGAGTTGAGTGTATAGAAGTCTTTACTGTTAGAATCTAGAAGACTAGAATGAATTTTAAATTACTTTGTGCCTTGTATTATACATGTATGTTGTAAAACATTGTATTTTAGAGTTGATTCTGAACTTTTAAAACTGAACATAACACCCGTTCAGGAAATCTTTACATTAAAAAACCTTAACTTGAGAGGTATTTTATGTAAACATGTACATAAGTAAGGGACGCACTGCCTTCTATATGTTTTAATTTTGTATAAGAATTTACCAACGCAGATTAAAGTCTTATTTCCCTTTTTTTTCTATTTTTTTTTTTTTTTGGCTTGTCAAGAATTTTTGGATGAGTCTGCCCCCCCCCCCCCCCCCCACTTTCAAAAACGATGCTACGTGCCTGACTAGCATTCGTGGCCATAAAAATGAAACTTATTATTAAACTGACTGTGTTGTTAAACTCTTATTCTAAATCACATGAAAGGCAGTACAATAAAAAGACCGTGATCGGCCACAGTCTCTCTGGGTAAATCAAAGTACTGAGAGTACTGAAAGGCGGGGTCTTGAAAGTTTGAATTTGTAATTGTTCACGTTTTTCTCCATTATGTTCCAAAATTATGAGTTTGAATTAGTTGTTTCAATCTACATGTAGTATGCTAAAGTTCGGCGTTTTGCAATTGCCTGATACTTTGTCATAATTTTGCTAAATCCCGACCGGGACTGTTCTTCGTAATTCTAGAAAATTGACACAACGGTATATTATGCAAAATAAGACCCCAAGAATTTTTTTAAAAAACTACAACTTACCGGGAAAATCAAAACAACTATATTTAGGTATATAATTTAAATCGTTATATTTATTTATTTTGTGATGAAAGGGAAAATCCACAAGTGGGACGGTATCTGTTATACAAGAATTATGGAAACTCCGAAAACTCTCAAACTGTTGAATTACCGAACAAAGTTAACATTTATATACCGGTGACAAACGCAGGCATCTTACGTTATAAATATTTCTTTTTTACAATAAGATTATTCCAAGTACTATAACAATAAAAAAAATTGTCGCAGTAGCCATTTTGATTTTTTTGACCTTCTTACCTGTCATGATTTTTTTTGGCAACGATTCATATAAAATTAATAGGTAAAAGATAAATTCGTTCGCCACTTACTACTTTTTTGTGTAAACTCGTGCATCATTTACACGAATCACGATACAACCGTTTCTGAAATTTCATTAAAAATCAAACTCCAAATTCAGTCATCTGCTTTTCAAATCGATAAAACAAGAAAATGGAGACCAAACGTGAATGAATCACGTCATAATTTGGGGTAGACCTTTCCTGGTTGCCTGTTATATATGATAATTGTAGATTGTTGATTTTAGCTATTAATTCAGATTTATTTGATTTCAAAATTTCTAAAATATGCAATTATTAACGCTTTTAACAGTAAAATTAACAAATGTTGTAGGACATTGTCATTTCAGGGATCTTTGTCCTTTAAATACATCCTCGTTTATTAAACGCACAATTTAATGCGTGTCTTGGAAAAATGAACTCAATTTCGAAAGCGATTTAGTTTCAAATTTTTCAAGGAGCTACAATAAAGGATTTGTGAATCAGATTTTAAAACTATGATAAAAATTAACTTTTTATCTTCTTAAAATTGAAATACTAGTAAGTCCTATTCATTTACATGTACTACCACACAATAAATTAAAAATTTAAAACATAACAACCATGAGTTATCTCTGAATTCATAGGTCTAATATTGGTGCGAGATATTTATCAATGGGAGAAAGGTCAGCTAAGTTTCTGATGAGAGGCATTAAGATATTGACGAAGAATTCTTTTAAATCATGAATATGACTGGTTTTGTCCGTTATAAAGTATAGAAAATGTATCATAACATTAAAACAAATTACATATGTTATGTTATATAACATATTCCAACCAAACCGGACAACATGAACATTAACATTTAACTTGGTTCTTCAATCGATAAGATTGTATATATCAATTAATCTATTGGTCACCCAAAATATATAATCTATATAGATTTTGCTTACAATGTATTGTTCAAAATCTAAATTCAGTTTAATTAAATAAAGAGTCAATGAACGAGAAGGCAAATTCAGACTTGTTTTTATTTTCTATGTACAAATTGGTTTTTAGAAATGAACAGCAGTCATAACGCGTGTTAACTGGAAGCCAATGAAACACCTATTTAATATGTAGGACATCTGTGTATTTTAACCTCGGCTCGCGCATGAAGTTCGGTTATGGTGGCATATCTCTGCCCCTTGTGTGCAAGTTAATTTTCTATCTAATATAATAGTTCGACATGCAAGATAAATATGTTGACATGCAAGATAGTTATGTCAACATGCAACATAACTATGTTGACATGCAAGAAATTGCAATCTGATATGAATTAATACAACATATCAAAAAATCGCCAACCTGTGACATCGAAGATGCTAGATGCTATCTTTCTATGTCGACATGCAACTTATCTATGTTAACATGCAAGATAAATATGCTGACATGCAACTTATATATGTCAACATGCAACTTATTTATGTCGATATGCAAGTTATTTATGTCGACATGCGAGATGAATATGTCAACATGCAACTTAGTTATGTTTACATGCGAGATAAATATGTTGACATGCAACTTATAAGTTGCATGTCAACATAACTAAGTTGCATGTTGACATAAATATGTTGCATGTCAACATATATATCTTGCATGTTAACATAACTATATTGCATGTTGACATAAATAAGTTGCATGTCGACATAAAGAAGTTGCATGTTAACATAAATAAGTTGCATGTTGACATCAATAGGTGTAGCGTATCTAGCATCTTGGATGTCACATGTTGGCGAAATTTGAGATTTTTTATAACTCTTATTCGATTGCAGTTTTCTTGCATGTCATCATAGTTATGTTGCATGTTGACATAACTATCTTGCATGTCAACATATTTATCTTTTATGTCAACATAATTAAGGGAAAAATAACTAGCACACAGGGGGCAGAGATATGCCACCATATACTTGGAATAATCTTATTGTAAAAAAGAAATATTTCTAACGTTAGATGCCTGTGTTTGTTATCGGTATAAAAATGTTAACTTCGTTCGGTAATTCAACAGTCTGAGAGTTTTCGGAGTTTCCATAAACCGTGTATAACAGATACCGTCCGACTTACAGATTTTCCCTTTGATCACAAAATAAATAAATATAACGATTTAAATTATATACCTAAATATAGTTGTTTTGATTTTCCCGGTTAGTTGTAGTTTTTTTAAATTGTTCTTGGTGTCTTATTTTACATAATATACCGTTGTGTCAATTTTCTACAATTATGAAGAACAGTCCCGGTCAGGATATAGCAAAATTATGACAAAGTATCAGGCAATTGCAAAACGCCGAACTTTAGCATACTACATGTAGATTGAAACAACTAATTCAAACTCATAATTTTTGGAACATAATGGAGAAAAACGTGAACAATTACAAATTCAAACTTTCAAGACCCCGCCTTTCAGTACTCTCAGTACTTTGATTTACCCAGAGAGACTGTGGCCGATCACGGTCTTTTTATTGTACTGCCTTTCATGTGATTTAGAATAAGAGTTTAACAACACAGTCAGTTAAATAGTTTCATTTTTATGGCCACGAATGCTAGTCAGGCACATAGCATCGTTTTTGAAAGTGTGTTTGTGTGTGTGTGGGGGGGGGGGGGGGGGGGGGAGAGACTCATCCAAAAATCTTGACAAGCCAAAAAAAAACTAGAAAGGGAAATAAGACTTTCCCAAAATCTTCGAAATACTAATCCGTGGAGGGGGGGGGGGGGGGCTGGCATAGTATATAACTTCACTCCTGATTTCCTTATTTTCATATCAATTTTTTACATCCTCCAAAAAAGTGGGGGCCAACTCCATGATACTTCAATTTTTTATATGTAAATTTAAAAAAAAATAGTTGCTGTGAGAAAAAGTTGGGAGGCATGCATGCTACGTGCCTGCTAGTACACACTTATCCTAGTTTATCCTTATAAAGTCATAGATGGATCTGCTCTCGTGATAATATTGCCTGTACTAGCTGTCGTGGTCAATAAAGCTGACTTTAATCTGCATTGGTAAATTCTTATACCAAAATTAAAACATATAGAAGGCAGTGCGTTCCTTTACTTATGTACATGTTTACATACAATTCCTCTCAAGTTAAGGTTTTTAATGTTAAGATTTCCTGAACGGGTGTTAAGTTCAGTTTTAAAAGTTCAGAACTCTAAAATACCATGTTTTACAACATACATGTATAATACAAGGCACAAAGTAATTTAAAATTCATTCTATATTGTAACAACAAACTAATAAATTAGAGAAGACAGCACTTATCCACTTGACAATGTACAAATGTTGATCCATCCAAATACTAAGTAATACTCATTCCTGTTGTGTTAAAAATGTCATATATACATGATATCCATGGATTGGTGGACTGGTTTTTGGTATATCTATTATGCAAATGCTTATAAATAATTCTACACAATTTGTTATAATTTCCATATACAAGCATCAATCCCCTCCCACCCCCCCCCCCCCAAAAAAAACGATATCATTTTGTAAAAAAAAAAATACATAATATATAAAGGGGATAACGTCCAGATTTTCCATATCATTTAATATTTATTCGTTTGATGAGATATCGGCTCTTCTGATTGGTTGAAAGATTTCTTTGATACCTGCATCAATAAAATTTTTGCCGGATCTACTTTTCTCAACTGCTCTGATCTAACACTATTTATAGAACGGGAATTTCCAGGATAAACACTGTCAACAAAATGTAAAGTTGTGTCTGTTTTATTGTCAGCAAACAAAATGCAAACTTGTGAATATAAAAACTTGAAAGTTTAACCTTCAAAAATAAACAAAACACTTTGTTTGATTCACGAAATAGAAAATTAAACGTCTTCTCACGATTTCGTCTGCTTGAGATCAATCAACATTTACAGCGAGGCTGGCTGTTCCTTTTCCAGGGCTGCTTTTTTCAATAGAACTTACGACTTGCGACCAAATTTATAAGATCTCATTAATGATAAGCTACCAATTATTTTAACTTGATACTAATAAAACATTCTTACAATAACTGGAATTTTGTTATACAAATTGTTTTGTATACATTTTGTACGTTAGAGATCATTTTATGATACTGAAAAATTTACGACTCTGTCGTAAATTCTTTTGTAAAACGCAGCCCAGGAATATTATAACGAATATATAGGCCTACAAGTTGCTGTCCTTTAAAAAAGGACTACAATACGTGGACCATTTGTATGTGTTTCCAACGAAAACGTGAAAGCCTTAAGATTATCAGAGATTCCACTGACTCTAGCCCTCTGCTTTTAACCACTAAATTTGTACGTTGTATATTACGTATACATGTATGTATAGCCCTGCCTTTTTTTTCTCAGAATTTCATATTTTGATGCATTTTTCTTGAGATTTAAACTTTTATAGTGACATAATTATTCAATCATACTTAAATGCTTAAAAAAATTGAATCGGGAAGTTCTCTAGCCTCGCCTACTATAAATGTAAAGTTAAGTTACATGTGTATTCGGAAAAGAACAAAACATTGCAAATTATGCTATTTGATGCATGTTGTAGTTTCGGCATAACATTAACTTATTTCATAATACTGATTGTTCATATCACATGCCAATCATTTCTTTAAAAGGAATATTTTGTTTCTGTACTGTTTACCGACAACTTTACAATTACAGCGCCTTTGAACTTATGTGTGCATATGGCACGGAATCCCGATCCCGATTCAGATAAACGTGTGCTAGCCTGGTTCCCTGAGCTACCCATTACCCACAGGAACCAGACTAGCTCATGCGCAGGCTGAATTTTCCCCATAGCATCCGGTTTAACCTCGCTTATATATTTTCTGCGTGGACCTCAGGGTCCACGCAATAAACTTTCACGGTAACACTGCTGTTCAAATTTGGTAACGATAATTTTTACATTTACACACGTAGATGATCGGTCATCAAAATAAGCGTCGTAAAGAAAAGCTATGAGTGATGCATCAACTCCTTCTGCGCATTCCAAGCGGCTGATATACCATTTAAGTGCATCACTGGCTATCTAGTTACCACAACGTTTACAAAAGTCGCTTATACATACTATTCTCTGTCGGCATATCAGCTATTTTCGTCCACGATCGCTTTTCCTTGGATGGTTATTCCAGCGATCTCACATGAAAACTAGTTTTAATACGAGTTTTTCTGCACAGTGAATGATATCATAAGCTATCGCATGTATTTTCCTTTCGTTTACAATTCAGCTGGTTCAGATTTTAACTCACTATTTGTGTTTAATCCATTAAATTCAGCCCAGTAGCTCTGCATCAGCTGAAGGCGAATCCATTTTGAATTTTGAACATTGCTGTTGTTGTTTTGTATTCATACGCGCCGCTTCATTTACATTTTTGATCAATGACACTTCACATTTTTTTATTTGAAAATGTTTTATTAAATGATAAGAAATGAAGATAATAATTTTTCTATTGATCGACGTATCAAAGAAAAAAAATGACCGGAAAACTTTTTCATCAATGCGCTACGCGCATTGATGAAGTTTTCCGGTCAATTTTTTCTTTGATACGTCGATCAATAGAAAAATTATTATCTTCATTTCTTTAATCATTTAATATTTATTCGTTTGATGAGATATCGGCGCTTCTGATTGGTTGAAAAATTTCTTTGATACCTGCATCAATAAAATTTAGCCGGATCTACTTTTCTCAACTGTTCTGATCTAACACTATTTATAGAACGGGAATTTCCAAGATAAACACAGTCAACAAAATGTAAAGTTGTGTCTGTTTTATTGTCAGCAAACAAAATGCATCCTTGTGAATATAAAAACTTGAAAGTTTAACCTTCAAAAATAAACAAAAACACATTATTTGATTCACAAAATGGAAAATTTAGCGTCTTCTCACGATTTCGTCTGCTTGAGATCAATCAACATTTACAGCGAGGCTGGCTGTTCCTTTTCCAGGAATATTATAACGAACATATAGGCCTATAAACTTTCACGGTAACACTGCTGTTCAAATTTGGTAACGATAATTTTTAAATTTACACACGTACATGATCGGTCATCAGAATAAGCGTCGTAAAGAAAAGCTATGAGTAATACATCAACTCCTTCGGCGCATTCCAAGCGGCTGATATACCATTTAAGTATATCACTGGCTATCTAGTTACCACAACGTTTACAAAAGTCGCTAATACATACTATTCTTTGTCGACATATCAGCTATTTTCGTCCACGGTCGCTTTTCCTTGGATGGTTATGTCCAGTTGCATATTCCAGCGATCTCACATGAAAACTAGTTTTATTACGAGTTTTTTTGCACATTGAATAATATCACAAGCTATTGCATGTATTTTCCTTTAAGAAATGAAGATAATAATTTTTCTATTGATCGACGTATCAAAGAAAAAATTGACCGGAAAACTTCATCAATGCGCGTAGTTTTCCGGTCAATTTTTTCTTTGATACGTCGATCAATAGAAAAATTATTATTTTCATTTCTTATCATTTAATAAAACATTTTCAAATAAAAAAATGTGAAGTGTCATTGATCAAAAATGTAAATAATGTAAATGAAGCGGCGCGTATGAATACAAAACAACAACAGCAACAATATTCAAAATGGATGCGCCTTCAGCTGATGCAGAGCTATTGAGCTGAATTAAAGGATTAAACACAAATAGTGAGTTAAAATCTGAACCGACTGAATTGAAAACGAAAGGAAAATACATGCGATAACTTGTGATATTATTCACTGTGCAGAAAAACTCGTAATAAAACTAGTTTTCATGTGAGATCGCTGGAATATGCAACTGGACATAACCATCCAAGAAAAGGCGATCGTGGATGAAAATAGCTGATATGTCGACAGAGAATAGTATGTATAAGCGACTTTTGTAAACGTTGTGGTAACTAGATAGCCAGTGATGTACTTAAATGGTATTTCTGCCGCTTGCAATGCGCCGAAGGAGTTGATGCATTACTCATAGCTTTTCTTTACGACGCTTATTCTGATGACAGATCGTGTGTAAATTCAAAAATCATCGTTACCAAATTTGAACAGAAGTGTTACCGTGAAAGTTTATAGGCCTATATGTTCGTTATAATATTCCTGGAAAAGGAACAGCCAGCCTCGCTGTAAATGTTGATTGATCTCAAGCAGACGAAATCGTGAGAAGACGCTTTTAAATTCTCTATTTCGTGAATAATATAATGTGTTTTGTTTATTTTTGAAGGTTAAACTTTCATTTTTTTTATATTCACAAGGTTGCATTTTTTTTGTTGACAATAAAACAGTCACAACTTTACATTTTGTTGACAGTGTTTATCTTGGAAATTCCCGTTCTATAAATAGTGTTAGATCAGAACAGTTGAGAATAGTAGATCCGGCAAAAATTTTATTGATGCAGGTATCAAAGAAATTTTTCGACCAATCAGAAGCGCCGATATCTCATCAAATGAATAAATATTAAATGATTTCGTTTTCAATTCAGCCGGTTCAGAGTTTAACTCACTATTTGTGTTTAATCCATTAAATTCAGCTCAATAGCTCTGCATCAGCTGAAGGCGCATCCATTTTGAAGTTTTCCGGTCAATTTTTTCTTTGATACGTCGATCAATAGAAAAATTATTATCTTCATTTCTTAAATACCATGACATTCCGAGTACTAGGTTAAAAATATTTCTCAAAAAACATAAATGCAAACGTTCAATCACATCAACATTTTCAAAATCCGATATTTCACATCCATATATCAGGACAGGAGTTACAACTACATGTATGTCCTAGCCTATAATGAGTGTTAAGATTTTGTCATTGAACTGCAGGGGACTTGCAGGAATGGAAAAAAGAAGCGACATTTTAAACTGTATTAAACAACAAAAGTTCTTTATTTACTTTCTTCAAGATACACACTTCAAACCATTTTAACAAGAGCTTGGACTTTGGGTAGATGTGTTAGCGCAATGTGACGCAGGCCTGTCTATTTTATTGTCAGCCACTAGGCCATGGCTCTCTGAAATCAACAAGATTTGTCTGGCTTTTGAGATAAGACTACGCAATCGGTACATATTTCGCTTGAAACCGCGTCATTTTTTAACTTCTTTTGACGCAAGAAACAGAGAACTACGTCCTACTGAAAGTCCAAGGTCTTGTTAAAATGGTTCTAACTACCTGCTGGTGACTTTGTATACAAACTAGATCGTTCGGGGGACTTGATGTTTATATCTCCCCAAGTGCTTCAAATGCCAGAGGCACAGCCATACTTTTTAAAAATAGTCTTAAATGTACTTAACGATAACGATTGTAACCTGTTGGCTATTGAAGTTGAAATTTTTTGAGAAATATACACTTTTTTACTGGTAACTATTTATGGGCCTAATAAAGACAGCTTAAGAGAGGGTAGTGGAGGTTTGAACCCCCCCCCCCCTCCCCCGGAGACCCTCTAGATTTGCACAGGAAATTTTGTCTACCGACCAGAATTGAAATTAAAAGTCAGGTTCAAATTTTTCATTTAAAAGGATAAAAAAGAATTTAACAATAGCATATGCTGTCGTACTTCACAAGATATTTTTTATCTTTACCAAGTACAAAATTGAAATGTTAATACATGTGTACATACAACATATAAAAGAAAAGATTCATGTTAACATACAAATAAAACAGATTACACCGGCGCTCGTTGAGAAGCCCAATGAAAAAAAAATAATAAACTGTGAACCATTTAATCGCCCATTATTGTAAACTCCAGTAATAAACAATTCACAGCCATGACCTAAAGTACACCATCTTCAAAATGTCAAGGTCATTTTCTGAGCCTCCATAGACCTAATGATGTGGTATTTGCTGCAAAAATCTCCTTCATGCCTCGGCAGCGCGACAGCGCTACATCGTATCTGTAAATTGATGTCAATAATTTAGCAAAATTTAACAAAAACCTGAAATGCAGTATTGCGTAATCAATTTTATAATCTCGTGTACGTAAGTTTCACTTCGTCAGACACAAAATCAAAATAAAAAGCATATTTTAGACTCGACATAATACGCTAAAAAGTGCTTGAAAAATAAATCGATATCAAATATATTTGATAAAATTATGGACAAACTAAAGAAAACTATTAATATAATTATACAGTTATGTATTGTATTAAAAAATAATTCTGTGATCACACGTATGATTGTCACTTAGTCAGTAAAAAATCGAAATCTACAAACATACTTTAGACATGGATCAATAGGTTAAGAAGTGAATGGAACTGAGTCTTTCAAAAGTCATGTGTTGATGAAAGGTCAGTGGGCAAATTACACATGCATTGAAAGGTGGTACATGTACATTTTTGTAAATATAATCCATATCAAATCACGTTGCATTTGAGTCTCATCAATTTAGACTATAAAACAAAGATAACTTTGAAATAGACGTTGGTGAAAATGTATGCCTAGCTGCAATAATGTAGCCCTCTCCGATTTTTTTATGTCCCCCCCCCCCCTCCAAAAAAAAAAATCGGGAGAGGGCTACGTTATTGCAGCTTATGTATGCCTTGCTGCTGTTCTAGCCTTTGCTAGCATTGACTTGTCAAACGGCTGAAATATTTATAATGATATATAAAGATACCTACCGTCTTGTACAGTGCAGTGGTATCTGAAGTCGTCTAAAATCACAGTTTAATAATACAAATATATATCCAATCTGCTAAAGGAATTATCAATGGCAGTTTTATAAAATGCAACCGCTCATGTGTTCTAAGAGTACGGATATATCGGTCAAATGTTCTCTCAAACAATCATTGTACTCTGTCCGTAGGGCATTCATATATTAGTGTATCTTGTATATTACATTAATCATTAGGCCTACGTCACTGCGTCCATTTATGGCCATTCAACAGGTACAATGACTTGGCGGATCCAGAGATCGGGGGTGGTTTATTTTAAGGTTTTTTTCTGTGTGTGTGTGTGTGTGTGTGTGTGTGTGTGATTCCAATAATACATTTTTTAAAATTAATTTGTCGTTGGTTTAACTTTAAATCTACACATAAAAACGGTTTTAATTTATTCTGCTCCTTCACACTGTATATGTTGATAATTGTTTTTTCCTCATTGAAATGAAGATATATAAGTGAAGTCTTGAAGTTAATAAACAAAATTTGATGATAGGTAGGTTAGAATAATTTAAACATAATATATTTATTGTTCACGGTCTAAAAATTTTTATTTCAAGAAAAATACACATTTTAAATTTATGCTTAACATTCAAAAATTAATTTTTTTTCTACAGTCTCCCTTTTTTACCGAGATTTCCAAAAAAAAAATCCGGTTATTTAGGTGGTGAAAATGGCGGGCGGCTGCCAAAAGCTAGGGTATCCCTATTGTACGGATAACTCCTCCTACAGTTTTCATGGTAGGAAGTTGTTGTTTTGCAGATCAATTGTACATATATCACCGATGTGCATTTTATTTTGAGTTTGATTTTGGATTATTCATTGAAAAAATACCAGCAGTTGAACTTCGTCATTTTCTCGCAGAATGTCGCATATATACGGTATCTCATTTCTCTGGATATATGCTGTAACAATTAGCTATACCAAATTGTGCTATTATAAACCTTGTTTACTCTCATTCATCTATTTTTGCTATCTTGGACGGATATTAATTTACACCTGACGGTAGGAGATTATAACTGGACCTCTGATGCTAGGTTCATTATCAGTATCAATTTGGTCATCGACTTTGTGGAACTCTATGCTAGGACTATCAGAGTAATAATTGATTTTCCATCCATCTTGAGACATTCACCTGTCAACTACTATACGACAAAATATTGCCTCGGACGATTATAATACCTGGACTTGGTCAGAAGAGATCAGTCCTCAACACACCACCAGTGAGGAAGGTTCCCCTTTGAAGAGACTCCCTACTATCTCCGTGGCCAAAAACGTCCAGACAGTTATTTTCTATATTCATTTGATTAATTCTCATTCCAAGGACAAACTCTTTACAGTGACGTTTTAAAAACTTGGACATATTCTTAATAATATTGATAATGTTGACTTTGTTATTTGTCTTGTACTTTATTAAAATTAGTTGAACGTAGTACTCCGTTTCTTTTGTGCTGTGTTACAATGCAGTGTTTATCAAATCAGGTTGAAAATGGAATATGGATAATGTTCACAAAAACCCCCGGTTGCTTTCACACTGACAGATAAGCACTTGTTTACAAACTGAAGCTGCATGTATATCTGGGTTTTTTTTCTACAAAAATTAAAAAACTAAATGCACGCCAAAAATCATCGGAACTTGGAAACCAGGGAGCCTTGATGAGGTTGGAATTCCCACGGCGGAAGTTAACCAGAACAGAACTATGTGGATGGAAGAACAGTTTAGTACTGATGGTAGCTGGCGCGGATCTGGAAAATTATTCCCGGGGGGGGGGGGGGGTGTTTAAACATAATTATTTCCAGAGGAGCGGCGGTCTGGAACCCTCCCCCCGACCCTCTAGAATTGCGCAGGAAATTTTTGTCAACGGGTGAGAAATGAAATTAAGTCCAGTCCATTTCAAGTTTTACATTTGAAATGACAGTGAATTAAGCAATACCAAATTCTGTGGTACTTCACGTGATAAATATCTTTATTTACTAAAGTACATATGGATGCAACAAATAAAGGAAAGGATTCGTGTTAACAAACAAATAAAACAAATTACAACGGCATTATGCATTGATCGGAATCAGCGCTCGTTGAAAATTAAAATGTTGATATACACGTAGAAGCCTGCATTCAAACTCATTATAATGTAATCTAAATATGCAAGGCCATCATACAGTTATTCTCCGACGTTTCGATAACGTACCTTGGTCAATCTGGAGCATAGTTAAATTAACTGACACACCAATAACAAATAACAAATACTTTTTTCATACCAAGTCACCTCACAATACAAAATAAATGAAACTCAACATAATGTAAAGCAAAGCAAATATATATATACTGTCGCACTGGATTTGTATTTGATAGAAACAATTTCAAAGCCGTTTATTTAGTGCTGATATTGTTAAATAGTTGGTGACATATCACATATCAAAAAGGATATTTTTCATAGGTCCCTTCAATTCTTTCAGAAAATCATTGACTAGGTATAAAATATCGTATTGATGATTACACGGTGTTTACTTTGGTTGAACGACCTCGGGTTAGAGTATCGAAAAAAGCTGGCCGTGAGCTATCTTCAACATTAGCTCTAGTAAGTTTCATTTTTCATAATTTTTAATAAAATGGATATGAAATCAGAACGAAGAGAGAGAGAGAGAGAGAGAGAGAGAGAGAGAGAAAGAGAGCAAACAAACTGATACGCTAATACATATGTACTACATGTACATGTTTACATTCTCTATATTTTATCAGTGTTTTAGAAAAATCAATGAAAAAAACAACAACAGCCCAATTAAAAAAGCTGTGAACAATACATGTATTAAAGTACATGTATTGTAAAACCCAGTAATAAACAATTTACAACCATGACCTAAAGTACACCATCTTCAAAATGTCAAGGTCACTTTCTTTCAAGAGCCTCCTCAGACTCCCTGATGTGGTATTTGCTGCAAAAATCTCCTTCATGCCTCGACAGTGTGACAGCGCTACATCGTATCTGTAAATTGATATTAATAATTCAGAAAAACTTAAAAAGAAATTAAAATGAAAAATTGTGTATTACAAAATAAATTTTATGATCTTGCGTATGATTGTCATTTCGTCAGTCACAAAATCAAAATCCAAAACCATATTTTGAATTAGATTGGACACAATGCGTCAAAAAGGGCATGACGTGCGTTGAAAGGTCAGTAGGTGATATTATATTTAATGAAAGGTCATATGTGACAGTCATACGATAACCATTTATAACAGGCAAATAAAGGATACATGTATACTGTGTATTTCAGAAACGGTCAAAATGTCAAGATTATTATACTTTCATGTTAAATACTGAAATCTGATTGGTTTAGACGCGGTTGATAATCCTTTTTACCTCAGCGTTAGCAACACACTTAGCAACGGGTAACACAACGAATTGTTACATGCGCGTAAATTATGCGCGTACGGTTTGCCGTGGAATTCACGTCATTTCTATATAAAAGCAGTAAAAACATATATTAAATTAAGACATTCAGTATAATAAAATATATAGTGCCTGTTTGGGAAGATAACAGTTGAAATTGACACCCCGAGAAAACCATTGTCAACCTCCGCTTCGCGTCGGTTGACAATGGTTTTCTCGGGGTGTCAATTTAAACTGTTACCCTCCCAAACAGGCACTATTTATTTAATGAAGGTCGTTACATCAAATGGTCTCGAGGGGTCACAAGTCATTCGTTACAAATGTTGCAGGGTTTTAAAATTCCAGTAGTTACAATCTATGGATGCCCAATAAAGAGTTAATGATTTATTTTGGAAAGATCAGAGGTCTAGACCCATTCATAAAACAATCATCGTCGGAACCCACGGGTTTTCTATCCGTTACACTGCTTTCAACAAACAGTGAAACAGATAGAAAACCCGTGGGTTCCGACAGTGTAAAACAATATAAGTCAAAATAATGCAGAACACAGCTTAAAACCTTTATTCATACTTTGCTTTAGTACTGATGATTAGTATCACTCATTATTTGATTGATCATGAATCTCTCTCTCTCTCTCTCTCTCTCTCTCTCTCTCTCTCTCTCTCTCTCTCTCTCTCTCTCTCTCTCTTAGAAACGGCACGATTTCTATAATGAAGAGAATATTCTAATAAAGAACAAACCTCTGTTTTTTCATCATCTCTTCCTCCAGACTCTCCAAACATCTTCTGAAATGAGCTGAATCATTGGGGTCCAACCCTGAAATGTTCGTGTATGTGTGTGCATATATTATTATGATGTATGTTACAGGAAGACTTTGAATACAAATAATGAAATATGAATAAAGGAACCCAGGTTTTAATTTTTAATTTGCGAGATCGGAGTTCGAGAGATCAAGAGTAAATTTGCTTACTAGTAGTTATACTGAGGAAAAAATTGATTTCACTTCGAATGATCAAGAAATTCGAGTGTCACCCATACAATAGTTAACTAACTGATGAATGGCTCAAGTTAGCAGCAACAATTTGTGTTCATGCGTTATCTGATGATAGACTTAGCTTGTTTACGAAATCAAATTTAGGAACTGATACTCTTCTTGACATGTTAACAATGCGAAAATTATAACTATTATATACCGGTATATCGAAAAGATACTTTACAAAATTTTCTAGAAACAATGTTGGTTTACAGGAGTTGTTAATTTAACTTGTTTGTTAGCATTAACACATACAGTTACATGTACTTTATCTTTTGAAGGAATTGAATCAAGTATGCAAGAATTATTTAGACTAATGCCCCTAAACTGGAGCTTCGATTTTAGCTTTTATATAATTATAGTACTGCGTTTTGTTCTTAGCACACAGAAGTGAGACCAACTTGACCCTGAATTATGAGACACCAGAACATACCAGCACTTTGGAGAACACTCTCCGGAAACAGACCGGCTTCCTGGATTTGCTGAATATCAGATTCAGCCACGATCCAATTGAGACTGGTCGTTTCGCTCATTTCTGGTCCCATTTGCGAGCACTGGGTTTCGGCTGTCCTTAGTGAGTCTAACAATGAATATAACAAATACACATTCAAAAATGAACGCTATTTTTGCTGTAAAAATGTTCAGGCCAATGTCTTCAGTGAGTCTAACAACAAACAAAACAAAGAAACAAAAAAATGACCGCATTTTTGTTATATTTAAACTTTTTTCAAGCCAATGCCATGGTGTAAAGTTTGAATGTACATGAACTGGGTTTGTGTATGTTGTAAATTTTGTATCTACATCAACCCAGTAAAATTCAAAATTTACGACGACCCCACAATCGGCCAATGAGCGACGGAAAAAGGCGAGGCTAGGTTGTCCGAATGATGCAAGCCTATGCAATCACTAAACGTACATAATCATTGAAATTCTTTGAATATAATTTTCATCTGTGTTTACATTGGTTATATGCCTTTATAAGGTAATATCGTCCTTAAATTGAAACTGAGTGGTCTTTATAGGTATACATACAATCAACACTGCATACAAAATTCACCAATACCATGCAATATCGGCATAAAAACGCATGCCGTTATTACATGAAATGATCACATAATGTACAATGTGTGCATCATTAAATTTGTTGCTCTTACTTCAAGTCAATATAAATTTACATTACACGCGTATTTCAGCTCTGCAACCTACCTATGATTTCTTCAAATTCGTCTTTGTCTAAAAAAAAAAAAAAGAAGGAAAAGATGGTACATCTTTAAGGAGTAGAAATACTAATATACCGGAAATGATCGGTGAACATTTCTCCGGAAACAAGCATTTAAATCATTAAAATGTTTTGAACAAATGAAAAAAATTAAGCTTGATAATTAAACACACTATGCTTGTTGTTACTTAAATCTATTTTGCAAAATTACGGGGTTGTTCTTCTTTTTTCCCCCAATATGTTGTCACACGAAAAACATGTTTTTTATGAGTACTTCACTCACAGTATGAAGCGATAGCTCTTTAATTCTAGTCCTACACATTTTTTTATTTGAGAAACAAAAATATAATTGTTAAAATCCAATGCTCGGGAAGCTATTTTATCAAGACTGTGATATTTTATGAACACATGTAATATACACGGTTCAATAATTTGTTGAGTAAATCGCTTTAATTTGATCTGGTTTTCATATATGCTCATAATGATGCGTACTCAGTAATCGAAACATATATTATTACAAAAAATAAATCTTTCGCAATGCGTATTAATAACGTTTTACAAGTTTTTATTTGACAGAATTAAATTAATGGTTACAAAAGAAATAGAACTATTAAAATAAAAGAAAATGGTAAGTCAATTGATTTCTTAGAGAATGGAATCCGGAGATGAAGCATTACCTTGAAAGAATCCGGAAGTGGAGGGTCCTTCAAAGGTTGAAGGTCCCCATTCCTGGTGCTCCGTTCTGTATCGGGTCTGTACACTGTGAGGCCCACCACGGGTTTCACTGAGAGGTTCATCACGGGAGCCACTTAAATGTCCAAGGAGAGCTTGGTAGTCTTAAAAAATATACATTTTGATTGTATTTATTGGCTGTGGTTTGTTCACCTTTTAAAAGAGGAAAACATAATCATAACCTTTAAATGATTTTAATTTAATATATCTACATTTTCCACTGTCTTTGTCTGTGATCAAATTACGTATTGGTTCACAGTTGTATACTTAAATACATTTCATTAATATCTATTTTAAATTTTAATCGTGCAATTGCTGAAAATTACATAAATATAATTTTGAAATTAAGGAATCATATTTTCATATTTGGAAATTATGAGGTGATCAAATTCGGTCGTGCGTGATCAAATACAGCATAAACCCCTACAGGCTTTATTGATTTTATCACACTGACCGTATTTGATCACTTCATAATGCTAAAAGAATGATTCTTTATTCCTTAATATTGAAAACTGGATGCCCTTGAAATGATCGATACAAGAGAATGCAAGTACTCCAAGATGTAAACACAGCGTTCTTGTTTCAAACCTTTGTTGAAACAACCGAATTGTATGTTACATAACAGTATTGATCGCAACTGTTTATTTTGGTCTGTAACCAATACAAAAATGGTGGTATTTAACAACGATAGAGAATTATTGAATTCATAAAAGGGGAATAAATCTTACCATGGAATACCAATTTTGGCCTCGATGAATTATTAGCTATTACACTTCTTATTTCGTCGACGTTTCTTTGGTCCTAAAGCAAAAAAAAGAGAAAAATTAATATAAATCGCATTAGAAGCTTGCATTAATTTTATATATTTATATAAAATGTCATTGAACAAATCACGGGAAAGGCTTGGCCCTTATATGACCATTTAATTACTAATTACTTAATTAAACTCACTTTGACTTTAACTGTAGCGCCCGTGCATTCCAGTTTAATCTCCCTCGTATTATTAGTCATGCAGACACGCTCTACAACAAAGTCATCGCTTTCCTTCCAAAACAAGAGAGTCAGGATCGGCGACCGCTGAAACTGGTCGGTGAAAAAACACATGCATTCCTTGTCTATACGAACGTAATATGTTTTGTAATCCTCATCTGACGTCACAGAACAATATACGTCATCGCTAAATAAAGGCCGATTGAAATTCACAGCCCTGGCCGCCAAATCCGAACCACAAAGAGTGACGGAGATGAATTTATCAAAGACAGATTTCCTGATAAGATTTGTTATTGACACTGCCTGATATCCGTCCAAAGTTTTAATGGTATAAAATAAAGTGGTTGGTGTCCCTTCGAGGTTATTGTAAACAGAAATTACAATGTACATAGCATTGTCCAATACAGAAGGAATCACATATCTAATGTCTTCCACGCTATGAACATTTCCAGACAATGTAAATTTTTGTGGGGATATATCGATATTGGTTTCTTCTGTCTTCAGGTCACTTGAGGCACCACTGGTATCCATGGAAACCAGTCCCACGGAAAACGGCACAGGCATTTCTGGGTAATCATGGTGCCTGCTGAAGAGCTCTTTCACCTGTTCGAGGAGAAGAAGTATATCATAACTTCCCTGAAACATGTACATTGTATATAAAAAAAAAAAATTTCAAAGTGCGTTGACTTGGTCCAAAAATTAACGCACTTTGAAAAAATTTTCAAAGTGCGTAATTTTTTCAAAGTGCGTTGTAAAATGGTCAAAAGATATATTATAATACACATATATAGTACATACGTATACTGTTTTTGTTCATGAAATAGAAATTACTACAAGTATGAGAGACTGTTTTGAAGAAAGGAAAATATTATTTACATGTAGAATAATCATAAGTGCACTCATTTCTGCAGCAAAATATATTCAAATACAGCTCATATTATTTAAATGTTATAACCGTTACTATTTCTTTTATTGGAAAGGGGAGCTAGGGGTGCGAGGCTCTTACTGTTAATACACTTTCAAGAAGGTGGTCTTTAAATGAAATGGTTCCTTTAACTTACCAGAGGATGGTCTTTGAAATTGCTCTTAAAACTTACCAGGGGGTGGTCTTTGGAATGGCTCTTAAATATAACTTACCAGGGGGTGGTCTTTGGAATGGCTCTTATAACTTACCAGGGGGTGGTCTTTGGAATGGCTCTTATAACTTACCAGGGGTGGTCTTTGGAATGGCTCTTATAACTTACCAGGGGGTGGTCTTTGGAATGGCTCTTATAACTTACCAGAGGTGGTCTTTGGAATGGCTCTTATAACTTACCAGGGGGTGGTCTTTTGGTTGGCTCTTATATTCCCATGGACGACCTGCGTCCGATTCTTGAATGTCGGCGGTAGCCATTACTCTTTGTTTAAAAAAAATAGCAGAATGATGATTTTATCTTCATGTAAACAAAATGATAGGATATGTATTGAACCACATTTTTAATGAAAAAAATAATAAATTGATTGATAAAATTTTGGACCACAAACGAAGCGAAGTAGTAAACAATTGTAAAATTCTGTTCTGTACATTTTCCTCAAAAGTTTTTGATCGTATTATAGATTCAAACCGAATGCCTAAATACTTTACTTTTTAAATACGTTATGAATGTAGGGTTAAGTGAAATATTTGATTCATCTTGTATATTGCCGATATCGCCATCATTAAATTTTATGTGTCATTGTGTGTATGTTAACCCCTGAATTTTGGAGAGTCGCTTTCGAATTTTCAGTTTTAATTACGCCCTACTTTCACTCCCAATGCCAACTGAAGAGCTGTTGCATGGTTGATTAAGGATCGAGGCTACATGCTCAATAAATCTGTAATAATTTTGAATATGATTTAAAGCCATAAACGTTATAATTATTAAAAATGTTTTTGGATATTTTTACAGATTGAGAATGGTCTATAGATTTTAAAATGACTTTTTTGTACTTATGATTTTTTTTTTATGATTTAGTACAAAAAAATTTAAACATTCTCCAATATTTTTACACAGAGTGCATGAGACCTCTTCGTCTAAAAGTCTAGAGGTTTATAAAAATAGTCACGGTCATTCTGTCCCCTGAACTAGGTTATGTGCAAGAGCAAATGATCAGATTTTCATTTTACATGGAATCTGAGGAGGAAAATACTGGGCTGTGTGTAGGTCCTATATGTGTTGGGAGGGGGGGGGGGGGTGAATACTAGTAACATGCACATACACAAATTTTATTTCCGACAACTATTTATAAAGGGTAGACAATCTTTACCGATCAAATTTCGGCATTGGTGACCTAAACTCGAAATGATTCGAAAACATTTTTCATCTTCTGCAACGGGAAATTTTAAATTGACAACTTGTATTTACATGCATTTTAAATCCAATTTGAACTAATCAATAGACCTAACCTGCATGCATATTATGACGCATTAAAACTTGGCGTCTTGCCGTAATGGATTTATAAAATAATTATTATTATGCAATAGGCATATGCGATGGCAAAGAAAAAGTTCCATATTTTTTTTTTTTTTTTTTTTTGCTGGTTAATTGTAAACCAAGATTTTTACATGCATAAACAATAAAATACTAGTACGTGTTGATCGCTCATTGTTAAAAAAAAAAGGCTTTAATTTCAGTAACTGAATATAGTAAGTACATTATAACAAAGTATTCTTGTTTTAAAAGTGAAAGTGCATATAGAATGAATGAATGAATGAATGAATGCCTAATTGATGACTAATTAACACATTTGTTTACATTAGACTCGGGCGGGCGCCTGTCAAATTAATTAGGCGTATATCTTGTGTACTGTACATTATGGTCAGTGTTTGGTCCACGAGTTAATTTAAATTTAGTTTACAGAATGTATTTACAAACAATAAACACATAATAAATGCATTAAAAACAAGGAAAATCTAGGTCAATTTCCACAATTGTTTTTGTTTGTTCGTTATACTTGACTTGAGAGGTTCGGAATTCCAAAGATATGCCTGAATGTTTCTAACTGCCCACTACACATGTATACAATACTTTGAAGTTTATACAATGTGCAAAATATCGCAAAAAAGTATAATTTTTCATTACTTTATGATTTTGTTTTGAACTACTCTTACCGTACTGCAATAAATTTCCTGCCAGAAACGAAACCGAAAGTACCACCCCTTGATTTTTGGAAATCCTACTATATCTATTGTAAACATTTTCCGCAAATGATTTTTTTATATCGCGACCCATGCACTTTGAAATCATTAAGATAAACATTAATGCAATGTGTTTTTATATACATATCATTGTGAGAATATTTTTTTAACATTGACCTACATGAATTAGTACATGTTTAACATGTAGATAGATTGATTGCAAATAACTGTACATATAGTGAAATGAAAAAAAAATTATTACAGTAGCATTTCATGTCAAAACATTTTAATGCACAGCTGTTTTTGCGTTTTCAAATCGCAATTTTTAAAATATGTAAAGCCGAAAAGGTAAATATCTCATTCGAAAGGTGAAATACTAATTAAATGCACATGCGCGGATCTACAGGTCGGGGGGACCCCCCCCCCCCCCCCGAAAATGAAAATTTATTAGATTTACATATTGGAATTATCGCAAATATGCCTCAGACCCCCCCCCCCCCCGGAAAACAACAATTATCCTACGGACCCCCCCCCCCCCCTTGAGAAAAAATTCTGGATCCGCGCATGATACAAATATTTCATTTAGCATTGGTCTATCATATGGCATATGATTTTGTTGGAGACTAGTACTGCGCCTTAGAATTTTAATGGTGCAAAATTACCATCTTGTCAATGGCATAATTTATCCTGTGTAATTATATACGTATGTATATATGGAATATATGTCGACAGTTTTAAATTCTGAAAATCTATTTTTTTTCTTCTTTCGTCACACTGGGCGTGATTGTGAATACATATGTGTAGTTTTTCCTAACGGATACGATTTTTTAAAACTCACGCGAATATTATATACAGATCAACTGATCAGGCGCTAGTATACATGTATATACTATTCAGACACGTAAAATTCAGTAATGCTTAATAAAATTTTGACATTGCATGTTCTATATGGAAGCAATTTTCGAAATTATACAAAAAAAAAATCATATTTATAGCAAAATAAAGTAACGGTGATACCTCGTGCTTTAATTGAATTCATATCAATATATTATCTTTTATATCGCCATATAACTACGAATATGCACAACATTTCAAGTATAATAAGATAAACAAGTGTTATCAAAGTGCACACAATGTTGAAACTTTTATTTTCCTTGTATATAAAATTTTGTTGGCTGTATACTATATATAATTTTTTTTCATTAAATTAATCCAAATCTGTGAAACGTTCAATGTCATTTCTGATATTGGTTGTACCCTTTTTTCGCCATTAGTCTCTCCCAAGTTAGTTACCTTTTTATCACTGTTTGCTGTTTTTCTGTTTATCTTTCCCCCTTTATACCCGGAGAAATTGACGCAAACAAAAATACATTAAATAAATGAATATGTTATTTCAGTTTAGTTTACATGGATGAATGTGGTTTGGATATTCAAACAATATTATTTATGAATGTCTAAATATATTGTGCAAATCAAAAAAAGTGGGAGAAACAATAACTTGAGACGGAGTAAAGTTGGTGTACAATAATTAAAGCAAATGAAATAAATTCTTTTTAAACGCACGAAAATTTAATTTTAGTTGTAATATGGGTTAAAAGAAACCAGAGTTTTAGGCTAATCTGATCAAAATACTACTTCAAATTCAAGTGATGGTTTACAAAAAGTCTCCTTCGAACAGACGCTCGGAACCGAGACTATAATTTCGTCATAAGTGCCATGACGTCATACTATCTAAAACGTCATAATGTTGGGCACGTCACAGTGTATTGAACGCGTCATCACATTCCCTCACAACAAATCAGTAAGCGACGTGGAGTAGGCTAGTGAAAATGGAAAACCCGATGAAAGAGGCGGCTTTGGGCTTTGGTATCAAGTACAGTACCACTGAAGGACAAAAGAATGTCGTTGTTTTTGAGATCCAAGATCTTAAAAAGAAAACAGAACGTGCAGCCTCGTTTTTCCCTTTATGGGCGGACGATGAATGCCTTCAGCATTTGCGCGATAAGACACATCGCACCATGAGAAGTGGTCAACAGGATAAAGGAGAAACAGATCAGAAGAAAATGTCGAAAGAAGCAGACGCCAACGAAAAAAACAAAACCGAACTTAAAAGGGCGTCCTTGAACCATCTCATTGTCGAGGGCACTTTCAGAGACAGTATAAGATCCTATGTTTTTGGCATAATTGAGCGAGCATGCGCAAAAGTTCAAGAGGATATCAGAACATCTCAACAAGAACAGCGTATCCTGGCGAGTGAAGAGAAATTGTTCAATAATGCCCATGCCTATGCTACAGACTTTTACAACCATTCGGAGATTTTAGATCACTTGTCAAAAAATCAAACAAATCTGATGGTCAAGGTGATGCAGGAGTTGAAGGAGAAGACCATTCTTAACATGAATGAAGACTATCTTAAAGAAAACAGACAACCGGCATCATGTGCCACTCAATCCATTGCCGATAACCATGACTGCAAGGTTGTTCCCAAAAAGCCGGGTTTGACCGAGAAAGAGATTCTTAGACTTGAGAAATCTGTTACAGAGATTGACATCGGGCTCGGAACTGAGACTGAAGAGGCCAAGCCCGCTCAGCCTAGGCTGGCACGGTACGTGTTTCTGTGCACTACTGGAATCCCTCCCCCAGAGCACCCCCGTGTCGTCATCGAAAAGAAATCTGGTTGGCGGGCTCGTCTACAGAGATTCTTTGGATGCCTTGGATAGACTTTAAAATTCATACATCGTGAATTTAATTGATATTTTCTTTTATGTAAATTAATCTTTTGAAACAAAGTTTGATAAATGTAAGCATAAAACTTTGTAATATGTACAGTTGGTTTCAGAATTGATTTTTTGGGGAAAAAATGAAGAAAAGAAAGAAGACGGGGGTAGTCTTAATAAATGAGAAATTGAAATTCAAAGGCTTTGTAGTTGTTGTTGTGTACAAAGCCGACGATCTTTTAACTGTTTATTTATTTGACAAGTGTGTAGCTGACCTTACGCTTTAGAAAAGGGTTTCTATATTTCTAATCTTCGTACGTGTATGCAATGTTATTGTGACAATTAAACAAATAGAAAACTTCGTAGATCATCCATAAATGAAAGAAAGGGTGAACTCGCCCTACGACGACCCATAACTTGACAATGATACACGTAAAGAATGGCAGGGTTCGCATTAAATACATGTACATTAAATTATTCAAAAAGGGTCGTTAATCTCGGAAAACCATCACAACGAAACGTCCTGTAAATATGAACAACACTGCGTCCTAAACATGTACATGTACACCTACAAAGTTTCACGAAATTCTGTGCAGCGGTTTAAGAGGAGTTGCGCTGATCCACTGTTTATTACTATTTTCAATATAAAGTTCAAAAGAGCCAAAATTCCAAGAAAAATTCTGAAATAAATTTCTGGTTCAATGCAAATCTACACGTATTATTGCCCTTAATACTAACCTCTGTGCAGTGGTTTAAGAGGATTTGCAAATGGTCAAAAACATTATATCCCTCACAATACCGGTATATTGCCATAACTTGTCAATAAAATATAAATTGTTTGACCAGGTGGTTTGATTAATCGTTCAAATAGTTTAGTGACAACTGGTTTAAATCCTTTCGTGAACAGGAGAAGATGAGCGGATAGGCCGAGATGTAAAGCACGCGCAAAAGCTTTACAAAACTACGTAACACACATCATCAAGTGGTCATAGTAGGGTTTGAACCATCAATCTTTGTGGCCAATTGTACATAACCACTGAGCCATCTGCTCCGTTTCATTTACATGTATACCATAATACATGCTAGAAATTGACAGTTTTGTGAATATTCACACAATACAAGAATAAACATGTTAAAACTGGTTTAATTTTATCAATAACACATTAAATATCCATATTATATCACAAATAACTTGGACGGAAATTAAATAAAACATTCAATTACAATTCTAAAACACATAGTAAAAAATAAGTTAGCACTGGGTGTTTCTTGCTTGTATGAAGGTTTAGATTTTAATCCCCCTCCCCCTCCCATTAACCAGATATGAATAAATACATGTTTTAAAACATAATTATATTAGGTATCAATTAAGACTGTAAATTTCAAAACTTTAAACCCATTGGGAACCGTTAGCATAATGTTATTATTAGGTATATTTCACCAAATAAATGAAACGTACATATAAACTGATGAAAATTTAAATGCATTGGGAAAATTATCATTTTGCTAATTATATCACTTGTTGCACACCAAATATTTGCCTATGTTCATTTAAAAAAAAATGTAAAAAGAAAAACTGTTTAAAGCCATGGTAATTTAAGTCTATTTTGTTCCTGAGATGATTCAAAATAAGATAAACAGGTCACTTCTGATCTATTTAAATAAGACGTTTTTAAAATCAAATTTTAAAAGATTATTTACTATGTTCAGCCTTTAAATAAGATGGACATTCTTTTAATAAATCACTTATAAACTTCATAATGTTGTAAAAAAAAATCTTAAATCAAAATGATACAACCAACATTTAAAGGCATCATGCATAAAAAAACTAACATAATAAATTAAAAATATAATGCATATGTAGTTAGGTGCAAACAATAAAGCTTAAATCATCTAATACATAGAACACTAAAAGTTTTGTTTTTTCACATTTTTTAAAATCTTTTTTTTTTATATTGGTATGAAAAATTTGAGTTTTCTAGGTTAGTAGGTCACTTTCCCTTTCAGTTTCTGCTGCGCCGAGATGCTCATCCCTGTATCATGCTGTGCATCGCTCACAAGTTCCAGAAAGGCATTCTTTGTCTGTGAACAATAAAAATTAATGTTACTGTTAGAATTTCGAATACTAAAGGACTGAAAATGTCCATGTATATGTAAATGACACAATAACATTAAAAACTAATATGAATAATGAATCATTACATCACCAATCATTTCAGAAATTTATTTCTATATAAATACTGCAAAGTATTATACTTAGTGTAATTAGTTTTTCTTTGTTTTCAGTTTTGATCTGATTAAGTGCTTTTCTGAATGAACTTTTTTACATTCTTATATATATAGAATTAAGTAATATACTTGATTAAGTGGGAAAAAAAATTACTTTTGTGGATGTTGTTTACACTAGATACTCGGATAACAGCCCATATGGATTACTTGTAATAAGCTTACATGTAATACATTTACATGGCAATCATATGAACTCATATGAACAACATGTAATTAACTTTCACAAAAAAATAACTGCATGGCTTACATATAATAATAAGTTTATACATAATAAGCTTACACAGCAATACATTACATGTAATTCGGTTACATGTAATATTAATGTGTGAGGAAGGTAGTTAAAGCTGACATGAATTTATAAAAGCATTTGGTCGCCATATTAGTTTCAATCGCTCCTCTACTGCCACTGGGGTATATATACCGGTCGAGAAAGTTACAGTCGGTTGCTTTCCGACCGAGCCATTCAGGTTTCACGGACTTCTAAATGCATAAACTACACGTTGCACTAAAATTTTTGTAATATAGAAAAAAGAAACAACAATCAATAAAATACAAAATATATTTATTCTTTGAAAGAATTTTCAAGGTACTCGTATCCGTATTATTTTGCACGGATAGTGCCGCCTTACTTTCACATGCACATCGAACACGTGTGTCGTTGATACAGAGTGCACAACGTCTGCATCTTTTTGAAAACTCCGGCGGCACTATATCCAACTCAGTAGCTAAATGATAGTAAATCAAAGAAAGTAACAACGTAAAAGCGACTCATTGACATTGCTCGATCTGCCACAGTGTGTGGTTGCACATGTGCAATGTAATAACATACACAGGAAAATGGTCTACAGTTATCGAGCATTTTTTAAATTTATGTGCCTGGATTTCAGTCTGTCTTGTTTCAACGTTCATTGGATATATTCCTTGTCAGTGCAGTGGTTATACTATGTTTGTTCAAAACGCGTTTCTACACGTCTTTTCGTCCAAGGTAACGTGTTCGGGTGTATGAAATACCTGAATGCGGTGAAGCATGAATAGTGCTTGAGGCCTTATATAGGGGGTGTGTAGAACAATAGAAATCGACAACTAATATGGCGGTAGTCGGAGATAAAAGGGAAATAATGCGTATTTATGAATTCATGTCAGCTTTAAAGTGTTTTCTGGTGAGGACTCACTTTCAGGTTGGGCAGGCACGGTCCGAGGGCCTCCAGTAGCAAGTTGTCCTCATTAACACACTTGGTCCAATCATCAAAGGATACCCGGGTGTCATGGTCGTAGTCCTGTAAATACAAGAAACATATGTTAACTTATATAGAAATGCATCATCATGTCCTTAAAAAATATGTAACATACATTTAATTTTGTCTTGACCATCAAAAGATTTTTGAGCTTTTTACTGAGTTAGTTTTGCCCTATGGTGTTTTCCACCTAATTTAAATGGCTGTTAAAAGATTTTGATCCATTTGAAATTTGCCTTTATGCAGTTGAAGTTACAGAGAAGAATTTGCAGTTTATAATCAGTCCAGTTTTAAGTTCAGAGAGTGTCAGTGTGGGTAAATGGGACAAAAATTCACTGGATGCAAAAATTGCATTATCTGCAATATTCCAAGAACCAGTGATTGTCCTGTAAAATATGTAGCATATGTTGACTTATATAGAGAAGGGCCTGCAGAAATACATTGTTTACGAGGAAAAATTTAATGATGTAGTCAAGAAGAAATATTATCATATTATTTATTGTTGTCATACAAATATATGTCCTTAGTCTTTACTAGATATGGCATAGTCATACAAAAATGTCTTGGAATGGCATCATATTCATCCAGAAATTCTTAAACATCTCTAATGTACTTAGGAAATTAATACCATAGGAACCTGAGTAAAAGAATTTGTTAACACATGGAGCAGGGATGGGGGAATTAATGTTATGATTACTATCATATATAAATACATAAACTTTTCCATGCATGTAAGAAATGAAGATAAAAAGTTGGAGACAGCAAAGATCCATCAAAAGAGTAAAATTATATGGACACCATTAGAAAAAAAAATGAGGGAAATAAGAGAAAGATACGAAAAATTATGATTGGACACAAGGGCAGGTCGGTCTATCATCCCAGAGTAGAGGAAAATAACAAAGAACTCAGTCCTGAAAAACGGAGAACTTGGGTAAAAAGTTTTATTCTATGTGCATACAGTGTTAATGGTCAAGTATGGTACAATGTAACTGGTAGGAGGAATACACGAACATGTTTATGTGTGCATCAACCACCCAATTCAGAGTCCCCGAATTAATGGAATTGATTGCGTGACTGTATTTCAATAAAAGTAAATTCCTCCCACCACCCAAACAATACCTCTAAATTTTATTCCTGTGGGAAAAAATATTTTCATCAGTTACCAAATTTGAAATACAGTATAAATCTTTTACAGTCAGATTTTGTAGGTTTACAGGTACATGTATTAAAACCTATAATTTCTAAAATCTGATCAAAACACCAGCAACACTATTATATTGCCTAAAATTAATTAGCACCAACAGAAAAAAGCCAGTTACCTTGTATAATATAAATGACATATGCAAAACCTCTCAAGAAAGCGTCAGAAAAAAAATTGGAGAGGGCTTCATAATTACAGCTAATGCAAAACAATGTAATTGTATTAAAAAAATTTTTTTTTTTGGGGGGGGGGGGGGGGGGGTGCGAGTGTACTCACAAATTTCTTGAGTGTGATCTCCACCAGATCTTTGATGCCTTCATCTGGGTCCTCCTCTGTGGCCGGCTGTTAATGAAAAATATCCATCAATATATTGCATTATATTTTTGAGCATATAATATTTATTATATGCAATATTTTGCAGAAATTGGTTTTTTCAACCAATTAGGTAGCATAGATTTGATTTAGCACACTTCTGAATGAACCTATTTGTATAGATGTATGAGTGTACATAACTTTAAGCAATTATAAACGCACTTGATATACTTGAAACCACTTTTTACCCAAAACCCTTTACAGAATACACAGCAAAATGTTATATGTTTAGAATATATATCAAATCATAGATTTGCAATGTGGAAAGATGTACAAAGTATGAGGCCATGGCTATGATTTGTTTTTTGTGCAGGATCATTACTTTTGTGAATTTTGATGAACCATAATGAAAATTAAAATAATCTCAAAAGCATTTGGTTTTCTACATAACAACAGTACATGCATCATACTTCCCAACTGACCCGATTTTGTAGGGTCACACCCGATTTTCGACCCTTCACCCGATTATTTTTTATGACCCGGCGGGTCATGCTTTTCACCCGATTTTTGTCGAAAAAACCCGAAAATCTCCTTATTTCCGGATTTGGTTTGTAAATTAAAGTATTACACATAAGTTTTAACACATATTTCTATAGTATATATTACCTATGAAATGCATGGAAAATATGTCTTGAATGTCGTTACGCGCTATGACCAGACTTTTTAATTTCCAAATCTGGTCATGACCAGATTTTCACATGTTGGAGGTTGGCAAGCATGACATTCATACATGTATAAGCTGTTTACCTTAAGAATGCTGTTCTTTAGGAGGTGAAACATTTCCTCTCTTGAGATGTAACCATCAGCGTTCATATCGTAGACATCAAAGCAGACTACAATAGAATAACATAATATTCATGGACATGTACATGTATATATATATTTAGAATCAAAATGTTACATGTATATATAAATCTGCTATATGATAAATATTCAATTTACTGTTATACATATTGTTTTGAAATATCCTACAAAAATCAATCAGGCAACAAAAACATAATTATTAAATCTATCAAGGGTTCTCCACACCCTCTGAAAAAGTTTGGAACAAAAGTGGAAATTTTTATATTCCTTAAAGATATTTGGAATTCTAGCATGCATTTGACTTGAAAATGAAAGAAAAAATGTTCAATTTTTGGAGAAAATCACTTTTTAAAAATGTATTGTTTTTCATAAAAACAAAAGTCCCTGCAGCATTCGAACTCAAGACCTGAAGGTCAGTAAAACAAAGCTATACCCATTGCAGTACAGATATATACATCCAATTTTGATGACATAAACAGTTTCACAATGAGTTGAAATTGCCATGTTGTAACGTACTGTCATAAAAAGTAAAAGTCACAGGGTGTTGAGAACCCTTTAATTTATAACAAACAGTTGAAATTTTTTATTCATTAATATATTTTACTTAATTGTGTTTAAACATTGACATTGCATTGTGTTGTTTAAAACAGTTTCATATCACTATAGAGATGAAAAAATATACACAGAAAGCAATGGGCTATAAATAGATATAACATGAAAACTATTTATTTCACTCACATTTCATTTTCTCCTCCATCGTACCACGCAGGAAAATGGACAGCCCTTTGACCCACTCAAGTTCATTGATAAATCCATCATTGTCCTCGTCAAAGGCTCGGAAAACTATTCAAATGTAAACCAATATCACACTTAATTGTTGTAAACCAACTTTTATTCACCACGACTTCAATTCGCAATACTTATGATAAGCTGGTTTGTGACAACAAATCTTTACGACCAAGCATTATCCAGAGCCCTCTCGTTATAACAACCATTATCAACAAATACATGTAGGTCGCGGCGAGAAATATTCGCAATGAGAAGGCAATCTCAAACCTCGCTAACATTTCTCGCAAGCAAATAAAAGTTGATTCACAGTATTCTGTTGGTTACAGTGAAGGAAAACCAGGTGAATACAGTATTCTTTTTTTCAAATTACACTAAAAGTCTCTTATTTACATGTTAGAAACTGGTTTTAAAATTTAGCAATCCAGAAATACAAGGCATTCTCCTTGTGGTCTGTTTTCTAATCAAGATCGAGCCACAGCTTGTCCCTACTTCACTTCTGAGAGCCTCAAACAATGTGAATGGCTTACCTCTGTCCACAATCATTTCATCCGTCATCTCAAAGTTCTTGTGCACAAAGTCGTTGAACTTATTGCGGTCCATGCGGATTTTGGGACTGTTTGGGCATTGCTGCTTCAGCATCTGTAACAACCTCTCCACTTCTGTCTTGCTGACTTTGAACATAAAATAAAGGTTTTTGAATATAATACTTGAGCACTGATCTGTAAATGTATCATAAAAATAGAATCGCCAGTGACAATCAGAAATCTAATATCTTAATAAAAATCTAAGGTTTGATATTTAAAAGCAAAAGTTAAGTAATCCTGAAATCTAGTATCCAGAAGCATGCTCTAAAAAACTATAGGTGTCAGATAGCTCAGTTGGTAGGGCACCTGACTAGAGATTCAGAGCCCCGGGTTCAAATCCCAATCTGGTCCATCATTATTTCTTCCATCCCGTTTCACTAGCTATGATGTATAACACGCACCCCCCACTTTTGATCACTTATGATTTACTTGAAAAAAGTGTTTGCTACATACAAGACTTTATGAAAATCAGGATAAATAGAAAAGATTATGATTTTTCATTTGCATTTAACAACTTCAAAACAAAAATATTTTCAAAATAAGACAAATCCTTCAGCCTATCATTAGTGTGTGTGTCTTTTTATGATTAATAGTCTTTAGTCTTTAAATAGTCTACAGTTTTAAAGGACTAACAGGACAGAATGGCCAATGAATTTCTTGGTAAATATGACGATTGTCCTAAAGTTACTTATTTCAATCTGAAATCCTGCCTCATAGGCCTGTATTATGTTTGTTTAGTACACGTAGATCAATCATCAATTTTGTGTATTTGAGTGCAGTAAGGTCAAACCTCATTTTCACGCACTGTATGTTGTTTAATTGGTCCTAATTAATGAAAACATAAATTAACCATTTTCATTCACTTTATCTGGTGGTGAATTGGGTGGAGGTCTTTTGAGGATCTTTAGAAGGTACTACTAAATTATTAGCTCGAATTTCCTCAACACTTGAGAAAAACAAATAATGATAACAAAATGTTTAATAAGAAAGGTATAAACCGAGAACGTCATAAATGTACTCACAATGGCTCTTATGGTGAAGCATTTCAATAAACTTCATTCTTTCTCCACCTTTGTACACAGGTTTCGCTTTGGATGGCATTGTTTTGATCCAGTTATATTTCAGAGTTTAAAATTTCACAAGGCGAATAACGAAAAAATAATACAATTATCGATGTGATCTCAGAAAATGTTTACTTAGCAGAATCAATTTCAATGTTGTTAAACATCAACTTAACATTTATTGTTCTGTTCCTCTTAGTAGTAAATTATTATTTGTTTTAATTTATCGTTTCTTTACAAAAACAGGTTCGTCTCAAATGATGTTTATCCGTCGCCAAGTGCGATGCGCATGCGTAGAGAGAGAGAGAGAGAGAGAGAGAGAGAGAGAGAGAGAGAGAGAGAGAGAGAGAGAGAGAGAGAGAGCGTTATGAATTATACCTTAGAGATTTTTTTCATATATTATACTTCGAAATATTTTGTTTAAAACATGCAGGCACGTATACTGTACATGTAACATGGGAGGGTGAGGGGCAGGGGGCTGCCCCCCCCCCCACTTTTTTTCGTAGCAAGGATTGTCAATTCTTATGTAAAGAAAAAGAAAAAAAATATGAATTATGAAGGAGTTGCCCCCCCCCCCCAACTTATTGGGACGACATGAAAATTGAAGCGAAAATAAGAAATTGAACTGTAAGGTGGTATTTACATGTAAGTTTCGCACCCCCCCCCCCACTCCCCATCACCCACGGATTAGGATAGGATCTTCCTGATTTTGGGAAGTAGGACTTTTTTTCTTATTTTTTGCTTGTCTAGATGAGTTTGGATAAATCTCTCTCTCCCCCCCCCCCCCCCTTCATCCCTTCATTCGAGTGTAAAATGAAATAGTCATTGTTAGAATTTACTGTGCAAATAGGTACTTAATTACTACTGGGATAGTACAAATGTTCGTGCTTCTATTTTTACAGGAGACCATTTCGTTACTAACAGACAGTAAAATAAATTCTTACTGGTAACTTAAGGCAATTTCTTGTATAAATAAAAAGTAAAAATAGCACTTTAAAAATGATAGAAGGCTGAATTGCACAAAAACAAAATGAACACCATTCAAATGATCAAAATATACACTGGAACCCATTTTTTTTTCTGCCGTAACTAGATGTAATTCATGGGTACATATGATTCATATTATGTTCATAAGACAATGGATTAAAATTAAATTTTGCATAAAATCAAGCAATTATTGTTGGGATTATGTCCTTTACAAAAATTTAGATTAGTGAGAATCAAAATTTAAAGTAGTCATGTTGCAGATATTATTTGAAAAATGTGAATATTTGAAATGTGAAAATTTGAATATATGTCAGAAAGGACAATTACTTGAGAAAATGTTTTTTTTTCTCTTTCAAATAATTAACTTAATGGGACGATGTGAAAAGAATATCGAAGAAACGCGCAGTAGAAGTCAAGCAGGTATCGTTTTTCTGTGCTGCCTTGTATGAATACAGGAAACCTTTTTGTAAATAAAGAGACTGAAATATATTAATACTGGTAAACAACATGTAAGGTAATTTCTGATGTAATATTATGTAAAACTAGCCCGGCCTTGTGAATTCTCTTTTAAGACGAAAATTTGCTACATTTATATCCGTTTCTAAAATGAATATGATTGTATGATTTAAATTTGTGAGTTTAGTCGGATCTTCATTGTGAAACAAAAATTTAGAATAATTTTATAGCCCTTCTATAATAAAATGAAAGAAAAGGTGAGCACGCTCGTATAGGTCTACATGTATATATATTACTCTCCCTCTTTACTTCACAAGCATTACTCCAAGAAATCGTCACATCAAAACTTCCTACAAGATTGCATATCTATACTTTTGTCTTTATCAACAACACAATTCTTATAAATTTTAGATTTAAAAGGGTCAAAATATACAAAAAAAAAATAAAATAAAAAAAATAAAAATAAGATAAAACACCCCAATTAAAGACTTGAAATCAAAATTTCTGGCAAACTGAAAAAAATCAGCGACATTCTTCATGAGATTAAAAATGCACGTATCACAAAATTTCTGGCAATATGTATATTTACACACAGGGTGTCGTGAAATTTCATGTAGTGATTTAAGAGGAATTGCGTTTCCGATAAAAAAAAAAAAGACTGACGGATTGACACACTAACTGACTGACGGCTCAAGCATTGTCTTTCTCGCAGCTTGTTGCGGTTTGGAATTCATACATGAATTCATATGGAATTTATACGTTAAATTGTTTTGATAACAGACGTAAGAAAGTAACAACAATACAAACTGTAAAAATTCTGCAACATTCTTCATGACATTAAAAATGCACGTATTACAGCTGTCTGTTTGCTTCATTATAATGAACTAAAAATTTATTTAATGTAACTTTCATTAAATTAAATTTATCTGTTGACGTTTAAATGCATTAAAATTCAATTTAACAACATACATACAACTTACATTGTGAATAAATAATACAACAAAATACCCAATTTACATGACATCAACTCAAGATTGGACTAATTAAGCAAGCCTGAGCTTCCAATTAAAGAGAAGTGGGCTCTGATGAGACGGGATCTGACCGGATTCCCTTCCCTCATGTCCTGTCCGTACTCCGGTTAAGAATCTTCAACATCCTCGTCCTCTGCTGCCACGGGGTCATTCTCGGTATACATTTACATGTTCTCTCGCATATGTTATGCAGTACCCCAGTGCTGACGATAGTCTGTTGTCAACTCTACTGTAATTGCCCCACCTTAGATTTAAAATGAATGTGTCCATCTTTGTTTTTTTCTTAATGTTTTAACATGAATAACTTCATTGAAAACTTATTTGCCCTATTATGTCAGTCTGTACTAAAAGAGAGTTCACATTTCACTTATTGGTGATACGGTATTTTACTAAATGAAACTTAATATTGCTCAGTGGATCATTTAGTTTTATTTCAAATCTCTCTCGAGCATGTCGGGAGCGGTAGCATAACAGCTTTATTTATTTTTTTACAAAATGTCTGAATAATTAATATCATCGCTGATATATATGTTTACATGTACAACAAAACATACAGAATATATGGTCATCTTCCTAACTGTATTTGGTGGTTACTGTGCTCGATTGAATTGCGCGTAAAATATTTGTGTATTTCTGTATTTTGCCTACATACAGAACAAATCCGCTATGTAAACATGGTAAATTTAGTCGTCTACGTAATAGTGTCTTTATTATAGTATGACTCTTCAAGCGAAACGAATACGTAAAGGTCCTTTCCACGTTATATTTAGGGATGATGGTGGGTCAGCTAGAGTTTGAAATCTGTTCCTTTGTCATCCCGGCATCAAGTAAGTCCCTTTATACAAAGGATGTAGCATTTAATACAGAAAAGAATTCAGTTGAATGTACGGTGAATGATGATAGTGTTCGAACGCCTTGTAAAAATACTTCTACATCTACAAACATTATTCTTCCTGTTATTTCTGTTGAAAAAAAACTTAAGGCGACGTGCATTACATGTATTTGTAGCAAAGAGTCAAAGGGTTTGCGACCTTTGAAATCGCGTAACGCGAGACTTTCGATATTTGCTAGTATGTCCCTGGTTGTAAATAAACGCACATAAAGAACATGTATCGTATTATAGCAAGTAAACTGAAAATAAAATTTAAAGATAATCAAGTAAAAAGGAGACCATAACTCATGCTGCTCGGACAACGACTGTGAAACTTTTTTTCAATCACTATACATCATGAGAACTAGAACCTAAGAGTTTACAATGTATGGCCTATATAAAATCAAGATGTGGAACGGTAATCGATATGTTTTTTGTAAAGACAGAAATCAATAACGGTCCTTTAGGTCAATTCAATTGTTATTCGTAATAGATCCTTTTAATTAACTGACTGGCTTGTTAATTCGACAATACGTATGTATAAAATGTTGTATACAAATGAATAAACTATCTGTTGGAATTGTTAAGGGGTATATGATTCACACTTTTGTGAAATCATTTGCGTGTGTTCTTTATTTTCTGTTGAGAAACGATCAGTATATTGGAGCACTACCTGTTTATGAGGCAAATTTAGCTTTACATATGATTATTTAAACTAAATGAATGTGTATTGCAGATCAAGCATTTTTTATAAAAGTTTAGTTAAGTTGCAAGCAACTTAATTATTCTTTCTCGAGCTGTAATAAAGACAAATGGAAAAATAGCACTAATTAAGATACATGTACATCAAAAATGGTTTCTCTCTCTCTCTCTTATTCTCTCTCTCTCTGTCTCTCTGTCTGTCTCTCTCTCTGTGTGTGTGTCTCTCTCTCTCTCTCTCTCTCTCTCTCTCTCTCTCTCTCTCTCTCTCTCTCTCTGGCGGAAGCACCGACTGTCCTAATATTAACGCACACATGACACGTTTCGAGGTTCACAAAAAAATCACTAAACCGTAACACAAGAATAAAACAAATTGGATCATGTTTTCACCACGAGGCGGAAGCATGATGGTGAACGAAGTCTCTGTAAAGTATATAAACAAACAGACGAATAGACGATTGCATCATTATCTGGTGGGTATTTAGTCTGGACATCTGCAAGGAATCCAGACACTTTCTAGGGACATCGGAAAAAGACTGAAGTTCTCTCAGTAAGTTGCATTTGTATGTTAACATACGTACTTTAAGTATTTGCATTTAACTTATTTTATGTCTAGGGTATCTCATTTTAAACTTTATTTTGCAATAATCAGGATGCATTATTTTAACTCGATTTTGCAAGTAGTGCATTTAAATTCATTCACCTTTTCTTGGTGCGTGGAAATCAATAAATATATTGGATTTGAACGTCATTTAAGATATCATCGTTGCACGCGTTACTCAACTGTTTGAACAAGTAGTGCAATTCATCATTCATAATGTTAAAAATTGTCTAGGAAATTCCCACTTAAGATTGTCTATCTAATGGCCCATTTTAATAGTAAACAAACTTTTTATCGATTAACACATGTACGTGTAAATATTATAACAATATACACAAACAAATATATTAAAATTACATGTATCTTACAATATGCAATTGTATTATTTCATTGCATAACATTTGCATTATTTCCTTTTTTTCCGACCTCTCAAAGAAAGTGTAAATTTTGTTTATGTAAATAAATGTTTAAAAGATATTAATCAAGTAGGTTTATATTTAAAGTGCTTTCAGAAGAATTTTTGCAGTAAGAGAAGTGAAAACCTAATGACTACATTATTTTGGTGAACGTAAAGGAAATAAAAATCTTAAATATGCATGCAGTCAACATGCACGCCAAAACCACGACTTGGAAAACGGCAGTGCCTTATAATTAGTCCACGTTTTCAAAACCCTGAGGTAGCACTTTTAATGAAGTCAAGGTCGAACGCGCTTATTGAATAACATTTTACTCTTTTAAGTTAACACTTGGAGGCGGTCGTGGGTGAACCAGATTGTGACAGTTATGCACGTACAACAAAATTTGTTTCAATATTCAATTTAAGACAAGGCAATATTTAAACAATAAGAAAGTTAGTGTCTGTCTTGTAATTAGGTTCACTCCCACAAACCCAAGCGTGTTAATTTGGAAGGGGGACTGTTTTTATGTCAAATATGTTTTGTATCAAATAATTTAACTTTAACTTAAGCAGGCACGTAGCAACAGTGGGGGAGGGGGGGGGGGGGCACGGCACAATTTTTTTCGCAGCAACAATTTTTTTTTAAATTGACACATAAAAAAATGAATTATCATGGAGGTGCCCCCCCCCCCCCTCACTTTTTTTTGGGAGTATGTAAAAAATTGAAAAATGAAGAACTGATATAAAAATAAGGAAATTAGGAGTGAAATTGAAGTCGAAGTTATAGATATTCTGCCCCCCCCCCTCCCCCAGACACACACGGATTAGAATTTTGAAGATTTTGGAAAATTCAACCCCCCCCCTTTTTTTTGCTTGTCAAGAGTTTTTGAATGAGTCTGCCCCCCCCCCCCCCCACACACACACTTTCAAAAACGATGCTACGTGCCTGTTAAGACAATACAAGTGTAACGAAGTCAAAACCTTTTTATGTTGTTTCAAATAATGTGGTTCACTCCCACCATGCATCTTCAAAGTGTGAAGTTGTAGGAGTTACTTGTAACAAATTGTAAAGGAACTAATCAATGCAACTGACTTTCACAAATACTTAGGACGATGCTAGGTAAAACAATAACATATTCCTAAGTGTTTTTGTCGAACTGGGGATATATTAATTTACTCCCACCGAAGAAAAAGTGTGAAATTGTAGAACTTGTAAATTGAATTCAATTTGACCTTACAATATGTCAAATATGTTCAAATATATGTTTAATTGAATAATCACTCTAGACGAAAACAAATGGTGATTTAGTTCACTCCCACTACGCCCAAAGCGTGAAATTGGAGCAGTGACACTCAAGCAATATGACGTTTTGTTTTTGATATCAGATGCTCTGAGACAAATAGACAAGACAATATATCAGTGAAACATTAACTGTTGTTGTTTGTCTGTTACATCTAGTTCACTCCCACTAATGCCAATATTTGAGGTTGGAGGAGTTATAATTTGTTATTGAATCAATGCGTTCTTCAAGGGCAAGTAATATATATTATTCACACGTCGCCCATATGATTCTTATTCATTCAAGAAAAATCAAAATAAGATGGGTGATTACTTAGTCATATTATTTAAACACAGCTCAACTACACATATTTCATTCATAACTCCACGTACTGTTGAAATTAAAACAATTGCATTTTAGGTCTGCGCTGAAGTCTTTTTGAAGGATTTTACACGTAGAAAATGGGCCAAAAGTCAATGCTATTCAAACTTTCTAAATCATAAGTTATATTTCAGATATACAAAATGTATATACATGTACATATCCAGAATGTCGCTGTAGTCATTGTAAATGTATTGATATGGAAAGTTTTGTTGTTGTTTTTTTTAGCTCACCTGAGCTGAAAGCTCAAGTGAGCTATTCTGATCACATTTTGTCTGTCGTCCGTCTGTCTGTCCGTCTGTCCGTCTGTAAACTTTTCACATTTTCAACATCTTCTCAAGAACCACTTGGCCAATTTCAACCAAACTTGGCACAGAGCATCCTTAGCCTAAGGGGATTCAAAGTTGTGAAAATTAAGAACCACGCCTTTTTGCAAAGGGAGATAATTAGGAATTTATGAAAAATTTTGAGAAATTTTCAAAAATCTTCTTCTCATGAACCATAAGACCAGGAAAGCTGAAACTTTTTTGAAAGCATTATCAGGTAGTGTAGATTCAAAGTTGTGAAAGTCATGACCCCTGGGGGTAGGGTGGGGCCACAATGGGGGGGGGTCAAAGTTTAACATAGGAATATATGAAGTAAATCTTTAAAAATCTTCTTCTCAGAAACGAATCGGCCAGGAAAGCTGAAACTTGTGTGAAAGCATTCTCAGGTAGTGCAGATTCAAAGTTGTGAAAATCATGATCCCCAGGGGTAGGGTGGGGCCACAATGGGGGGTCAAAGTTTAACAAAGGAATATATAGAGAAAATGTTTAAAAATCTTCTTCTCAGAAACTAATCAGCCAGATGATTCTTTATAATTGTTAAGACTTTGGCCCCAGGACAATTCTTTGGCGTCACAAGAAGGTTCAGAGTTTGATGTAGGTTTATATCCCATATATAAACTATTGTTAAGGATCTTTTTGAGAACTGCAATACTCAACATATGATATGACTATGACACTTAAGATTATGTATCTAATGGCTCATTTTAATAGTAAACAAACTTTTTATCGATTTACATATGTACATGTAAATATTATAACATTTCACAAACAAATATATTGAAATTACATGTATCTTACAATATGCAATTGTTTTATTTCATTGCATAACATATGCATTATTTCCTTTTTGCCGACCTCTCAAAGAAAGTGTAAATTTTGTTTATGTAAATGAATGTTTAAAAGATATTAATCAGGTAGGTTTATATTTAAAGTGCTTTCAGAAGAATTTTTGCAGTAAGAGAAATGAAAACCTAATGACTACATTATTTTGGTGAACGTAAAGGAAATAAAAATGTTAAATATGCATGCAGTCAACACGTCAAAACCACGACTTGGAAAACGGCAGTGTCTTATAATTAGTCCATGTTTTCAAAACGCTAAGGCAGCACTTTTAATGAAGTCAAGGTCGAACTCGCTTATTGAATAACATTTTACTCTTTTAATTAAGGTACTTCACTACACCGAAACTTATACTTTTTAAGACACTACGTCACGATGGCGATTTAAATGTTTTGTTAAACTGTTTGTATCAATCGATTCAGATGTATATCGTCATAGCTAAGTTGTTAAAGTATCAGGCTTGTGAACCGCAGGTCATGAGTTCGAATCCACTTGGGGCTTTTGTTTATATTAACTATAAGAAATTTTTGAAAATACTATTTTTTTATCTAAAGTTGCACATTTTTTCGCCTATTTGATATATATACTTCTTATCCATCATGCTTTCTATCATAATCAAGTAATTGTCTGCTGATTTGAGAAACTATTTCAAGGTGTAGTGAGGCACCTTAAGTTAACACTTGGAGGCGGTCGTGGGTGAACCAGATTGTGACAGTTATGCACGTACAACAAAATTTGTTTCAATATTCAATTTAAGACAAGGCAATATTTAAACAATAAGAAAGTTAGTGTCTGTCTTGTAAATAGGTTCACTCCCACAAACCCAAGCGTGTTAATTTGGAAGGGGGACTGTTTTTATGTCAAATATGTTTTGTATCAAATAATTTAACTTTAACTGAAGCAGGCACGTAGCAACAGTGGGGGAGGGGGGGGGGGGGGCAGGGCACAATTTTTTTCGCAGCAACAATTTTTTTTAAATTGACATATAAAATATTGAATTATCATGGAGGCACCCCCCCCCCCCCTCACTTTTTTTTGGGAGTATGTAAAAAATTGAAAAATGAAGAACTGATATAAAAATAAGGAAATTAGGAGTGAAATTGAAGTCGAAGTTATAGATATACTAGCCCCCCCCCCCCCCCCCCCCCACACACACACACACACGGATTAGAATTTTGAAGATTTTGGAATATTCACCCCCCCCTTCTTTTTTTTTGCTTGTCAAGAGTTTTTGGATGAGTCTGCCCCCCCCCCCCCACACACACACTAACACTTTCAAAAACAATGCTACGTGCCTGTTTAGACAATAAAAGTGTAACGAAGTCATAACCTTTTTTATGTTGTTTCAAATAATGTGGTTCACTCCCACCATGCATCTCCAAAGTGCGAAATTGTAGGAGGTACATGTAACAAATGTAGAGGAACTATGAAATGTGTTATTTACAATTTGTTACAAGTAACTCCTACAACTTCACACTTTGGAGATGCATGGTGGGAGTGATACTTAGGACGATGCAAGGTAAAACAATAACATATTCCGAAGTGTTTTTGTCGAACTGGGGATATATTAATTAACTCCCACCGAAGAAAAGGTGTGGAATTGTAGGACTTGTAAATTGAATTCAATTGGACCTTGCAATATGTCAAATATGTTCAAATATATGTTTAATTGAATAATCACTCTAGACGAAAACAAATGGTGATTTAGTTCACTCCCACTATACTTCCAAAGCGTGAAATTGGAGCAGTGACACGGTATTAACTCAAGCAATATGACGTTTTGTTTTTGACATCAGATGTTCGAAGACAAATAGTCAAGACAATATATCAGTGACAAATAAACTGTTGTTGTTTGTATGTTACATCAAGTTCACTCCCACTAATGCCAATGTTTGAGGTTGGAGGAGTTATAATTTGTTATTGAAACTCAATACGTTTTTGGGCTCGTGTTTTTTCAAGGACAAGTAATATATATTATTCACACGTCGCCCATATGATTCTTATTCATTCAAGAAAAATCAAAATAAAACGGGTGATTACTTAGTCATATTATTTAAACACAGCACACCTACACATATTTCATTCATAACTCCACGTACTGTTGAAATTAAACACTGTCAGTCGCATCTTTTTGAAGGATTTTACACGTAGGAAATGGGCCATAAGACAATGCTATTCAAACCTTCTAATTATATTCTAGACATATACACATGTACATATCCAGAATGTCGCTGTAGTCAGTGTAATTTTTTTTATATGGAAGTTTTTTTTTTTTTGTTTTTTGTTTTTTTACAGTTTTGCTATTATAAAAGACAGACCTTGGGGTGTATGTTTTTTTTAAATAAAAATCATCAGTCTAACTTACACTATATAAATATTCCATTAGTAAAGGTGATCTGTTAATTGATATACATGTTTTTCACCAGAACTCAAAAAAGACGAGAATAAATATGTGCGGAATCTGGGCTATATTTGGAAGCGACGACGATGTTGCTATGCAGTGCAATGCAGCTCACAAAATCACACACAGGGGACCCGATGCCTTCCGATTGGAGACAATCCACCACTTCCCGAACTGCGCCCTCGGGTTTCATCGTTTAGCCATTGTTGACGATTTGGCGGGAATGCAGCCTATGAGAGTTTTCAAATATCCTCACATCTGGCTAATGTACAATGGGGAAATATATAACCATAAACTAGTAAGAATATTATACATAATTTAAAAGAGAAAAGGGTTTTATCAACGAAACCAATTATTTTATTGATATTGTGATTTCATCAATATTCGTTGAATACCAATCTTCGTGAATTTCGTTATTAAGTTGATCCACGAAATTAAGTGTTCATTGAAGTGCAATTTCCATTAACATTTTGTATTGAAAGGGTCATTGGCCACGAATTTACGTATCCTTGAAACTGTGATTTTCACTTTATCCACGAAAATTGATATCCTTGAATATTAATGAAACCCCAGTACGTCAATAATTTTAGTAAAGTATTAAATTCACCAAGATTTCAAATGACAAAATTACAAAACTCCATTAAAACTTTACACTGTATTTACATTTTTGCTAGGACATTTTCAGGCATTGATACTCTGAGAAATCAAACTGAAGTTAATCTGTTGATTTGATATCAGTTGCTCGATTTGCATCGAACCACGATCGCTAATTTATGTTATAAGGAGAGACCTTTTCCCAAGAATAAAAACTGAGAAATTAATAGATCTTACAACGTTAATAATAAAAAGGCTGCTCATCTGAGAAATATTCAGTTATATCAACCCTCATTTGATTTTTGTATGTACTGTAAAATTTATATCAATTCAAAATTTAGACTAAGATTTTTAGTTTAGTTTTTGGCACCCAGACAATTGCCATAAACTGCTGTGTTAGCTTCCAACAGCGGACCGGATGTGTCTAATTGCTCCCCAAAACATTTCTTGTCCCCTTACCATCATTCAAACATATGTTACATTGCATCGCACGTGTTTAAGAGTGACATGCATTAGCATCGAGCATGTGTCATCTTGCTGACATTGACTATTGATGTCTGTGCATGTAGGGTCGCCGTATATATAACTTTACTTATCTTCTGTTGAACTTACTTTTAAACAAGTGGTTATTTTTTTCGCCACTATTTTTTGCTATTCACAATTGATAAATTTGTTCGCAGCAACCGCGATTCAATGTTAAAAACCGACTAAATACATATTAAATAAATGTACGAAAAACACAGAAACTTGTAAGAAAATGTCTACAGCTTTTGGATAACTTTGCCAATTTTTCGGACATATTTTCGGATAACACTTCTTTTTTAGATTAGTTTATGTAGCTTGCAATGATACTACAAAAAGATAGCAAATATAGCTCACTGCAGAAAAAAAAATCATAACCATGCAGTATATCTTTAATATCATTTATTTTGCAAAATTCAATTTTTTTATTCGATTTCTTCCAACAGCTCGAGGAGCAGTTTAACTTTGACACGTCGACTGCCTGTGACGGCGAGGTCATCATTCACCTGTACGCCAAGGGAGGGGCGGAGTACGCCGCCAAACACCTGGACGGCGTCTTCTGTTTCGTCATCCTGGACACGGCGGAACGGCGCGTGTACGTCGGCCGGGATACGTTCGGCGTCCGACCCGGTTTTAAATCTTACATTGAACAGAAGGGGTTCCTTGCCGTCTGCTCTGAGGCTAAAGGTATTTTTTTCAAATTTTCGAAAGGATATAAATATTAAACAAGAAACACTGTAGAAATAACACTTGCAATTCTTGAAAACTTGAGTGATTCAGAACTTTTAATAATTTTTTTTAAACAAATGATTGTTGTCGAATTCTTAACGACTTAACTTGAACATTTTATACAAATATACATGGTATGTTGCACGTCAGACTGAGCTTATGGTACTAAGTATGTTGTACGTAATATAAATTATGCTTTTAAATATATTTGAAATGTTTTCTCGTCACAAATATAACCTTTCATACATAAAAGTGACTTCCTGCAGGTCTGATGCCATTACAACAGATCGACAACAACGTTCAGATTACCATTTTCCCTCCCGGTCACGTAGAGACCTATAGCCTCGATCTGAGCGGAAGGGCCACATACGTCAATACAACACGGTTCCATAAAATTGGAGAACCTCCAGCATACAAGACTTTGGTCAACCCAGTAGGTGGGTGGGACTTTGCTTTATGTTTTTGGTTGTTTGTTTTTGTTATATATATTTTATAAATTTTAGACATTTCCCTCCCCAGATGTCGTAAGCGAAGATATGACAGTACATGATATCTAGCATATCATCGGAGGGAGGGGATGGGGGTATTGGGGGTATATAACGTTAGTAACCTCTTTCTGATGATTGAAATCTACGGAATGGATTACAAAATTAACACCTCACAAACTTTAAAAAAAAAATATTTTCTTAGAAAAACTATAAAGTTGTGAAAGTTAACGATCAATTACTATATGATTTTCATAATTTTAGAAAACCATCAACTATAATAATAAGAAAGTAGTTCATCAAACCCATGATGTGACGTGTAAAGTAATGCATTTCTATTACCATTACTTTGTGAAAGATTAAGTCAATGCAAACTCTGCTGGGAAAACAATGTCCAATATAGTACTGTCAATGTTCACAATGTTTACAGATGATGACGTTGATGAGAGCCTCCGTGTTTTACTGGATGCTGCAGTGCATAAAAGAACAATGGCTGAGAGGAGAATAGGCTGTCTTCTGTCAGGTCCGTGTCATGCTTTTTCCTATTTTCAACTAATGAAATTTCCTTAAACCCATAAATTAATTTGAAAGTAAATAAATGTATTTTATCTGAAGGAAATGGTAAATTTGCATACTGGTTGCTCATTATGAATCATATTGAATTTCCCGTAACATATGTACATGTAACAGTTACTGCTGCATTAACGTATGGGTACATATGATTATAATACAGTATAATCGTATTTATTCTTCTACCTACTATAAGAAGTTTTGAAAATTACAGGCGGTCTTGATTCTAGTTTGGTGGCCGCCCTGTTTGTCAGAAAGGCCAAGGAGATCGGAATCAAGTATCCTATCCAAACCTTCTCTATCGGTATGGAAAATAGTCCGGACTTACTGGCCGCCAGAAAAGTACGTGTGGTATTTTTTTATGTAATTCTTAATTTATTAGATATCATTTGAGCATTATTTGTGGAGGTAGCATTTGAAAGGTTGTGTTTTAGAAAGGTTGTGTTTTTTTGGCAAATATACATGTACATGTATTTAGCTGACCATTAGTTCAGGAAAGTTTGCATAAGATATTATTGCTTTAAAAGAAGTTAGATGAGACCTTTGCACCCATGCACCCATTATTTTAATACCTTAATGAAATATTGCACTTAAAATTGTGTATAGAATTTGCAGAACTAAATTAAATTGAAAAAAAGTGAGAGTAGAGATAGATTGATGTTGCTCGTAAAAATGAAAAAAAAAACACGAAAACGGTCGGATAATACCGTCCCGGATTAATTCCTTTTGTAAATTTAAGATATCAATGATCGGATTCATTCTGTGGTTTTTATAGGTAGCTAAGCACCTTGGTACCGAGCACCACGAGGTTGTCATGACTCCGGACGAGGGAATAGAGTCCCTGAAATCTGTCATCTTCCATCTAGAAAGTTATGACATCACTACGATCCGGGCGTCTGTCGGTAATTATTTTTCAAACTTTTAAATTTTTTACTGACAAGTAGTACCTAATATACTTAACCATGCTTCCAAAAATGGGAAAGGGGGCGGGTTTCTTTAAATTACATTTAAGAAAAAATGTCTGTCTCCACCTCCTTCGCTACATGCCTGCACTGTAAACCCGACAATCATTCGCGTGCAATAACTTTGCCAGAATTTTTTTTCGCTGAAAATTCAAATTCTTCCTGCAATGTCCTTTTTCTTAAATCACTTGAAAAACATAAACATAGGCATTTGTCTTTACAAATAAGAAATAATCGCCAATAAAAGTTTATTTGCAGTTTTTTTCTGAATTATTTATTAAATAAGCAAACCAATCGAACATCACTGATCCGGAAACGTAACGACTTATAATCTAGAACCACCTCCATTTCCTGCAATCCACTTTATCACATACAAACAAACAAGTATTATTCTACTGGTTGATGTTATTTTAGAAACCGTTGAATTTGGTAAAGAGCTTTTCATTCTTTTTTAGCGATGTATTTACTGAGTAAGTACATTAACGAGAAGACGGACACCCGCGTGATTTTGTCGGGGGAGGGGGCGGACGAGGTGATGCAGGGCTACATCTACTTCCATAAGGCGCCCTCACCCAGCGAGGCGGACACAGAGAGCCTGCGACTCTGTAGGGACCTGTATATGTACGACGTCCTGAGGGGGGACCGGTCCACAGCCGCCTGGGGGTAGGTCATTATGTATTCAACAATACAACAACTAAATAAATATATTTTTTTAAATGTCACGTACCATATGTCTGTCAACTTCGTGATGATAGACTGTTTAATATTTTTGTGATATTGTCATTGTATATATAAAAACATATTCATTGTTTGGAGGATTAGTTAAAAAAACCAATACTGGGTGCCAGTACAGATATTAAGCTTCATTTTTGCAACAAGTCGAAAAACCCAATTTACGGTTACTCAATTTTCAGATAAATAGAGAGGGTCTCGAAAAGCTTTTTCGAGTTATTTAAACCTTTTTTCTTTTAAAATATCTAACTAAAAATCAATGATATGTTTTTAAACACTTTGATTGATGAACAATCTGCATTTATAATATATAAATAAAGTTATTTTGAGTACAGATTATTTTGTATTAATTCATAAGGTTGGAAATCCGTGTACCATTCCTTGACCATCGATTAACCAGCTACTTTCTGTCACTTCCACCGGAAGTGAGACAACCACGTGACGGAATAGAAAAGTATTTACTAAGAGCGGCTTTTGACAAAACTGGACTCTTGCCAAATGACATTCTATGGCGGCCAAAGGAGGCCTTTAGCGATGGACTTTCTAGTGTGAAGCGGTCATGGTATGAGATCTTGCAGGACCATTTATGTGATCAGGTATTACTAAAGTCTATAATTTGATACGCCATTTGTCCAAATATCGTATAGTTGAAGTTCTACTTGCACATTATTTCACTATAATTTATTTATTGAATCAAATGAATCAGATATCAATGTTCCAAAAGGACTCAAATTTTATAAAGGAATTATTGTCATTATAATTTTATACTACCAACTACGGAAGGGTCATCTCTCTTATCAGAGAGTAAGCGTACCTTAAAAAATTCTATAAATTGCTTTGTGACCAATCACTTGCTTTCATTTTTCAATGGATCAAGTATACAAAACGACCAAATCTTCAAGAACAATAACTCATTGCCAAGCAACTCTTCTTTGTCTTTCAACAATTTTTAAAAATTTCATAATAAGACCATTTATATCAATCCTTTTGAGATATCGTTTAAATTATTATTAGTAGATACGTATTAAATAAAATAAAATTCTGAAATTAAATACCAATATGAATTTTGTGTCAAAGACTTCTGTTTTCAGATAAGAATGATTGATCCCCCGTTTGGTTCACAATAAAAACTGAGAACTAAAGAGCTGGCTTCTTATTATTGATAAACAAGGAAATCATTGTAACGGGCGTTAGAAACTGCTGCCTTTAAAAACTGAAAATTTCTGTTGCTTTATCGCCAGATAAACGAAGGAGAACTTGAGGAGGCGTCATCAAAATACCCCCACAATACCCCGCTCACGAAGGAAGCGCTGTTCTTCCGGAAGGTGTTCGAGTCGTTCTACCCGGGCAGGGCTGACTGGATACCCTATTTCTGGATGCCACGGTGGACTGTGGCGTCAGATCCATCCGCCAGAACTCTGAAGTACTACAAAAACGAGTGAGGGTGTGGAGAGAGAGAGAGAGAGAGAGAGAGAGAGAGAGAGAGAGAGAGAGAGAGAGAAGTCTATGTCCTACAGAAAAATAAAATGATAACGAATATTTGATTTTATTTAGTTTTTATTTTGCTTGGTCTACCACAAATGCAAATAAATGCATACTTTTATACTGAAACAAAATTTCGACCTTCTGGTTGTGAGTTTTCAATTTGATAAATAAAACGTTAGGCAAATATTATATAATACTTTGAAAAAAAAACCAACAACAACAACAAACAAAATTACAATTGAAAACAAACGTTCGCCATCTCAATCTCGATCTATTTGTGTAAGAACATTGTATAATAAAACAATATTTATATATAACAGCGTGTTTATCAATTATACACTCATTTTGAATTAAGTATTATATAATATCAATGTTTCATAATAAAATATAGTAAAAACTTTTCTACTATAGTAGTTCAGGATATAATTATGCTCAAAGCATGATGAAGTGCATGACAGAGACAAATAAGAAATAACAAATACAGTATAATAAATACAAAACCAAATATATGTAATATTCATCATAACAAGAGTTACATGTATTTAAACAATAATATGATATGGAAGACACATTCAAAATACTTCCTTATATCTACACCCCCACCCACCCACAAAAAAGCAACAACAAGGAAAAGCCTTCATGCAAAACCAGATTGTTACACAGAACTCGCAAAATTATAATCCATTAACGATATTGATATCAACGTAACAATGAGGAAATAAATGTCTCCGAGAAGGTTGGTACAAATGTTTACGTGTTCATAAACTACATGGTACACCGTCACACCCACATAAAAACGTGATCATAGTCAATCCGAACACTAAGTATTTTTTCTATATTTAGTTCGATCTGCGATAGAGATGATGTTTATTAGAAGAAGCCCTCCTTATAAATAGTCAGTTCGGATTTCCTTGTTCTGGCATCGAAAATCCAACAACTTATTTTTGTATATTTACATTTTCCAGTGTCTTTGCCTGTGATAACACTACGTATCGATTTTGTACGATATAACCCATAATACAAATGACGCCAAATTGAGGCGCCAGCGGGGTTTGCTTATTTACATTTAAATAATTATTAAATCGTACGATGGCTTAAAATTATATAAATATAAGTAATAATGAATCATTCTTTGAATATTATGAGGTGATAATTTCGGTCGGGGCGTGATCAAATCTATCATAAATCCCTTCGGGCTTTATTGGATTTGATCACGCCCCGACCAAAATTATCACCTCATAATACTCAAAGAATGATTCCTTATTCCTTATATAAATAGAACCTAATCTTAAACATTTCAAATTCATTTTAAGACATTCAAATGCACTAAGTCTTATATTATTACGGAAATACATATCAAATATTTCAATCTGTTTAAACAGTTAAGCACTATTAATTATATGAAATTATATTTTGTAAACGTTAACAAACAAACAGATCATTAAAAAGTGCACCAAAATAAAACAAGTATTATCATAACTGTGACACAATGCCTATTTAATCCGAATAACCGTCTATTCCGATAACAATATCCCTTCCCTAAGCGCGGTAGCATAGGCGTGATTCATTGTGTGTTAAATGTATTTGTATCGGCATAGATCCGTCTATCCATCTCAACAATCTTTGAGATTAACCTTTAACCAAACTTTAGATGGATTATACCCGGAAATGACAGGATAAAGGGGATTATCCGAATTTATCTCGACCGAACATAATTTTCGATTTTCCTTCAAAATCTCCCAGCGGCCATTTTTCATATCCACGTTGAAAGAAAACGTTGTCTGGAAAATGCAGTCGGCACGATTCTCAGCCATCTTTTCATGACAAAGAACTTGCCCTCTGTGTGCAACAACGAGACAAATGGTGTCACATTCAGGATGATGGAATCCGACCATGGACCAGCAAAATGGCTGCCCATCCACGTGATGATTGTTGTCAATGGAAGTTTCCAAAGCGAGGCCAATTTCAAAAATGACTTGGCTTTTACCGAGTGGCTGTCTTACCCAGAATCGAACAGACATGCTATATGAGGCAATGTCTGTAGTTTTGAAAGGAAGGCTTCCCCGGGTTCCTTTAAAACGCCGAAAACGTTTTGCAGACAGACTTGGGCTTGTAGAAAGTGAAGTAAAATTTTCAAAGGACATTCCGTTCTCTGATATCGTTACATTTGGATTTGAAAGCGTGCTGTCAAAAGTGAAACTCCGTCCTGGAATGTAAAATAAATCTTATTTTAAGGTAAACCGTCCTTTTAAGTAGAGAAATTACTCTAAATGATGCATTCAAATACTATTAGGTATTACTATCTAGTAATCCAATCAAATAGAGGTTTGAACATATTTTATTATACACGTAATATAAGATACATTCAAACAGAACACAAGTTCTGACAACTAACGAGGTTTTTACCATTAAAAAAATTGTACAAAAGTTACAATTGTTGTAACATTATATAGAGTAATTACAAAATAGCAAAATAAGTGATATCTAATAGTATAAGAAAGGAGCACATATTCTGCATTAAACGAATCTACCAGTTTCCTTGTATACAACTGAACAAATGAGAATAATTGCTTGTTAAAATCAAGGGATAGTGACTCATCGCCCCATAATAAAAGATGAGTACATAAATAATAAGCTTTCTCTCAAAGGTCAGACGCAAGATGTGCTACATAGGAAAATATAGGAATATTCCAGGGGTGAGGGGGAGGAGTGGGAGTGTTGATTTGAACTGCATTTACTAATATATTCGATAATATGAGAACGATTTCCTATAAACTTGATGGGATCCTTTATTCTGTGTTTTTCGATGGTACTTGTAACGAGGCTGTTAATGAACAATAAGTAAAAAACAAAGATTAATTACCATAGTACATTGTATGTAGCTTTATAGCAAAGTACAAAGTGAGAAAGATTATGATTGAAAAAATTCCTGGCAAAGGAATTGGTACTCTGCTCCCAAAAAAGTGTTTGGCTAGATAAAAAATCGAACAATATTTCTTTTAAATATGGTCCAAAGTCAAATTGGGTAATATGAATCAATGATAAAAATAAAAGTTTATCTTTTTTAAAAAGATGGTTAATCTAACACACTATCCTGCAAGCCAATATGATTACCACGTGACACTTTTAGCCCAATGGAAATGCCGCGTTCGTCATGTTGTCTAAAAATACATGTATGAACTTACTGCCTGTATCTCCGTTCTCGATGTCTTGACAGCTATTCTCGCCTACAATATCACAATGGCGTATACATTGCATGCTGGGAAACAGGCAATCCTAGCGAAATCTGTGTCATCTAGTAACTAGTCTTGTAGTGTTAATTGAATAAAAGCTATGAACACAACTACAAACACATCACTCGTTCTATCCCACGAAAACACAGTTCATGCTAAGGCAACGATCTGGCCACCTTTAAGAAAAACATTTTGTTTACTCTTTCCCAAATTAAATTTTGATTGATTTAGTAAGGAAAAAAATTTGAAAGTTGCGTGAAGATTTATAAAAGATTTACAAACAATCGGATTAAAAAAAAATAAATTATCCTCAGATTGGTTAGAGGAACGAATTGCGTCGGGAACCTTTCCTCAAGTTGGTGAGAAAGAGAGCAACCAAACACCAAACAATTTTTTAAAGGTGGCCTAGTGACAGATAGAAAGTAAAACGTAATTTGTAGGCAGGAAGGAACAGTGAAATGTGCGTTACGTCAGAGAGAGAGAGAGAGAGAGAGAGAGAGAGAGAGAGAGAGAGAGAGAAGTCTATGTCCTACAGAAAAATAAAATGATAACGAATATTTGATTTTATTTAGTTTTTATTTTGCTTGGTCTACCACAAATGCAAATAAATGCATACTTTTATACTGAAACAAAATTTCGACCTTCTGGTTGTGAGTTTTCAATTTGATAAATAAAACGTTAGGCAAATATTATATAATACTTTGAAAAAAAAACCAACAACAACAACAAACAAAATTACAATTGAAAACAAACGTTCGCCATCTCAATCTCGATCTATTTGTGTAAGAACATTGTATAATAAAACAATATTTATATATAACAGCGTGTTTATCAATTATACACTCATTTTGAATTAAGTATTATATAATATCAATGTTTCATAATAAAATATAGTAAAAACTTTTCTACTATAGTAGTTCAGGATATAATTATGCTCAAAGCATGATGAAGTGCATGACAGAGACAAATAAGAAATAACAAATACAGTATAATAAATACAAAACCAAATATATGTAATATTCATCATAACAAGAGTTACATGTATTTAAACAATAATATGATATGGAAGACACATTCAAAATACTTCCTTATATCTACACCCCCACCCACCCACAAAAAAGCAACAACAAGGAAAAGCCTTCATGCAAAACCAGATTGTTACACAGAACTCGCAAAATTATAATCCATTAACGATATTGATATCAACGTAACAATGAGGAAATAAATGTCTCCGAGAAGGTTGGTACAAATGTTTACGTGTTCATAAACTACATGGTACACCGTCACACCCACATAAAAACGTGATCATAGTCAATCCGAACACTAAGTATTTTTTCTATATTTAGTTCGATCTACGATAGAGATGATGTTTATTAGAAGAAGCCCTCCTTATAAATAGTCAGTTCGGATTTCCTTGTTCTGGCATCGAAAATCCAACAACTTATTTTTGTATATTTACATTTTCCAGTGTCTTTGCCTGTGATAACACTACGTATCGATTTTGTACGATATAACCCATAATACAAATGACGCCAAATTGAGGCGCCAGCGGGGTTTGCTTATTTACATTTAAATAATTATTAAATCGTACGATGGCTTAAAATTATATAAATATAAGTAATAATGAATCATTCTTTGAATATTATGAGGTGATAATTTCGGTCGGGGCGTGATCAAATCTATCATAAATCCCTTCGGGCTTTATTGGATTTGATCACGCCCCGACCAAAATTATCACCTCATAATACTCAAAGAATGATTCCTTATTCCTTATATAAATAGAACCTAATCTTAAACATTTCAAATTCATTTTAAGACATTCAAATGCACTTATATTATTACGGAAATACATATCAAATATTTCAATCTGTTTAAACAGTTAAGCACTATTAATTATATGAAATTATATTTTGTAAACGTTAACAAACAAACAGATCATTAAAAAGTGCACCAAAATAAAACAAGTATTATCATAACTGTGACACAATGCCTATTTAATCCGAATAACCGTCTATTCCGATAACAATATCCCTTCCCTAAGCGCGGTAGCATAGGCGTGATTCATTGTGTGTTAAATGTATTTGTATCGGCATAGATCCGTCTATCCATCTCAACAATCTTTGAGATTAACCTTTAACCAAACTTTAGATGGATTATACCCGGAAATGACAGGATAAAGGGGATTATCCGAATTTATCTCGACCGAACATAATTTTCGATTTTCCTTCAAAATCTCCCAGCGGCCATTTTTCATATCCACGTTGAAAGAAAACGTTGTCTGGAAAATGCAGTCGGCACGATTCTCAGCCATCTTTTCATGACAAAGAACTTGCCCTCTGTGTGCAACAACGAGACAAATGGTGTCACATTCAGGATGATGGAATCCGACCATGGACCAGCAAAATGGCTGCCCATCCACGTGATGATTGTTGTCAATGGAAGTTTCCAAAGCGAGGCCAATTTCAAAAATGACTTGGCTTTTACCGAGTGGCTGTCTTACCCAGAATCGAACAGACATGCTATATGAGGCAATGTCTGTAGTTTTGAAAGGAAGGCTTCCCCGGGTTCCTTTAAAACGCCGAAAACGTTTTGCAGACAGACTTGGGCTTGTAGAAAGTGAAGTAAAATTTTCAAAGGACATTCCGTTCTCTGATATCGTTACATTTGGATTTGAAAGCGTGCTGTCAAAAGTGAAACTCCGTCCTGGAATGTAAAATAAATCTTATTTTAAGGTAAACCGTCCTTTTAAGTAGAGAAATTACTCTAAATGATGCATTCAAATACTATTAGGTATTACTATCTAGTAATCCAATCAAATAGAGGTTTGAACATATTTTATTGTATATACACGTAATATAAGATACATTCAAACAGAACACAAGTTCTGACAACTAACGAGGTTTTTACCATTAAAAAAATTGTACAAAAGTTACAATTGTTGTAACATTATATAGAGTAATTACAAAATAGCAAAATAAGTGATATCTAATAGTATAAGAAAGGAGCACATATTCTGCATTAAACGAATCTACCAGTTTCCTTGTATACAACTGAACAAATGAGAATAATTGCTTGTTAAAATCAAGGGATAGTGACTCATCGCCCCATAATAAAAGATGAGTACATAAATAATAAGCTTTCTCTCAAAGGTCAGACGCAAGATGTGCTACATAGGAAAATATAGGAATATTCCAGGGGTGAGGGGGAGGAGTGGGAGTGTTGATTTGAACTGCATTTACTAATATATTCGATAATATGAGAACGATTTCCTATAAACTTGATGGGATCCTTTATTCTGTGTTTTTCGATGGTACTTGTAACGAGGCTGTTAATGAACAATAAGTAAAAAACAAAGATTAATTACCATAGTACATTGTATGTAGCTTTATAGCAAAGTACAAAGTGAGAAAGAGAGCAACCAAACACCAAACAATTTTTTAAAGGTGGCCTAGTGACAGATAGAAAGTAAAACGTAATTTGTAGGCAGGAAGGAACAGTGAAATGTGCGTTACGTCAGAGAGAGAGAGAGAGAGAGAGAGAGAGAGAGAGAGAGAATATTTAAAATTTGACAAATAGACTCTACATATTTAAAACTACTAGTATCATGCAACAGACCACTAAATTGCATCATAGATAAAAATCTTAATAAATTTTTATCTATTTAAGTTAGCATAAAGAGTTTAGTACTCTTATTATTATACTTGTCTTTAAAAATTAATGTGCTCTAAAACTAGTTTATTTATTTGATGAACAGATATTTAAAAGAAAGAGAGAGAGAGAAAGAGAGTGAAATAGAGAAAGAGAGAGTGCGATGGGAGGTTAATTTTCTATAAAGTAATCAACAACAATGTAAAAATGCACTAAAACTACATAAGTATGTACATTTCAAGCCATACATCTTACATTGTGTGTTTTTCCCATCAGCACAATCCACTATAAACGCCTTCCGACCAACATCTTCGCCGAGCAGCTCGACAGAAATCTCGTGTTTTCCCGTAGAAAACGGGACATAGGAAACAAGTAGATCTCCAGACAGGTTACCTTTGGTCAGCTGTAGCTCCATCTTCTTTTCTGTTGATGAAATGTTATGGACTACATTTTGAAATTTTTGTTGATATGTTTTATGGGTTTTTTTTTATTTTAGTGAGATGAATATTTGAATTGTGGCTCTCATTGATGGGTTTCGTGTACAGGGTGACTCAAGAATTTTCGCAGCAATTTTTAGACTGTATTTATCTCCTAAATACAAAGAGCTCTCAGACTGTAAGAAATACTAGTATAGGAAAATACCCAAATTTAAAATATAAAGTATATAATTTTTTTTCTCTGTACTGAATAAATTAAAGGTTATAGCTAAATAAATCAAATCCTACCTTATTAAGCAGACCTGACGGCTAATTTGTTGACCATTAGCAAATAAACAATTTATATTATTATACTTTAATTTATGTTAAATACTGAAATATGATTGGTTTAGACGCAGTTAATAATCCGTTCTATTACCTTCAGCCTTAGCAACACACTTGGCAACAGGTAACACAACGAATTGTTACATGCGCGTAAATTATGCGCGTACGGTTCGCCGTAAAATTAACTTCATTTTTATATAAAAGCAGTAAAATTTTCTATAAAATTAAGACATTCAGTATAATAAAATAAATAGTACCTGTTTGGGAGGGTAACTGTTGAAATTGACAACCCTCTAAAACCATTGTCAACCTCCGCTTCGCGTCGGTTGACAATGGTTTTCTCGGGGTGTCAATTTCAACAGTTATCCTCCCAAGCAGGCACTATTTATATAATATCAAATTACCTGATGGGTCAACAACAAATATCTTCAAACCGGCAGACACGTCTTGGTCAACTGGGTGTTTCTGATAGTCATGAAGACATATCGAAATCTTAGCCAATGTGTTTTCCCTAGGCTCTCCATAAATCTCAATCGTTGTAAATGGCGGGAAAACAGAAGTGGACCAGACTTCTACCGATTCGTTCAAGATTTTTTGCAGTGCCTGTTTAGCGTTGAGCGTATCGAACTTAATTTGGGCAGCTCGCTCGTGAGGTTTCCTATCAAATGGATCGTGCTCCAATCGATCGAATCGTTTCCGAATGGGATTCTCTAGTTGTGAGAAAGCGGCATTGTTTGTGGAACAGAGCGCCGTCTCAGCTAAACGAAGCCCCTGGGAAATAGAAGCACCCTTCCCATCCAAACTTTTCTTTTGTTCATTCAAATGCTGTCGCTTGTTGTCTATCTTTTTCCTCAATGTGGTCTTCAGCTCCGCTCGCTTCGACTCCAGCATTATAATCATCCCATCAATCGTTGAATCAATGTCCGATTCTAGCATCTCCTTGCGTTCCTCTAACTTTTCTACCTCCCTCTCGACGAGAGTTCCAACTTTCTGAATTTCATGCTTTTTGGTCCCAAGAGTTTTCATTTGTTGCTCTAAATCCAATTTCAGCTGAGCCACAGTTTCTTCCAAACTTATGATTGTGTGACCTTCTGATTCCTTACAAGAAGTCAGGACACACATAAAACAGACTGGTTTTTGGCAAGACACCTTTAAACAGTAACATAACAGAGGTTCGCCGTGCAAAGAGCAGGCCAACGGCTTGTGGAACGCTTTCAGATTTTCTGTTTCTTTTAGTTCGGATATGTCTAAAATGCCATGGTGACTGGTTTTTGAATTTCGTTGGTGCGCAAGCGTGCAGTCATCGCACAAAAACTCGGCGCAATCCACGCATCGGGCGGTAACATTTTTGCCATTATTACAATTAACGGAGGCGCAATCTATCGCTGCAGTTGTCTTCTTCGTCTGGATATACTCCCATAAATCCGGCCTCGTATTGTCCACCGGAAATGCATCCTTTACATTGCTCGACTTAAGGTCATGACCTTCTCCACATACAACACAATTTATTTTCTGGGTACGATGTTGACCTTCTCCTCTGATGTTGATCAGTAAACAAGACCTGCATATAGCATGAAGGCATGGCAACAAATGAGCCTGAGATGTGTCTCTGTTTACAAGGTTCCCCTTGCATACAGGACAGGTCAAAAACTCAGCCTCGATTTCATTACTTGAGAAACGCAAAGGGCGATCACTTTCCATTGTTAGAGTTTGGTTCTCTGTGAGTTATGTCCCTTAATTAATAATACATGGAATGGGGCAAAGTCTGAAATAAAAACAAGGTGTTTATCAGCAAAGAAATATGTTGAACAATAATTTGCATCAAATCGAGAATATTTTATATACGTTAATACACTTTTTAAAAAAAATCAACAATAACCCCCACCCACCAACCCCCCCCCCAAAAAAAAAAAAAAATTATAATAAAAACAAATAAGGCCCTTTGATGGTTTACATTAGCAAACAAGTTGCAAGTTTTGACATGTTTCGCGGAAAAATAATATGAATAGAATATATTCAATCATGCATCGCATGTTGTGTTTGTTTGAGGTTTAGATTTAAAGTAGACAATGCAATTCAACCCGTACTTATCTCGCCTTTGATTTGACAAATTGATTTATAGCACATTGCTTTAATGAACAATCAATTTGTCATAATTGCTTTTGTTAATTTTACACAACACCACACCTGCAGCAAAGCTAACGTCATAGTATATAAAATCACACAATTTAGAAATACAATTTAGAAACGAATAACATTGTATTTTATTTCAATTCTGAACCAAAGTTACATACATGTACTTTGATCCACCCTACCCTCAGGCTGGGAAAGTGCACGTTGCTTTTTTATATTTCCTAATTCAAATATTCATCGCCATGAGCTGATTTGGGGTTTTTTTCAAGAGCGGACGAAAGATAATTATTTTTCTACGTAAAATTCATAAGTTTGAATTTTCCAGGGGTGGGGTTGGGGGTAGGGGGGGGTGGATCCCGCCAACACCACCTAGATCCGCGAATGACCATCCCTTTACTCTAGAGTTTGACACTTTACTCCCTACCCTTATCCGCTTTATGACCATATAGAAGTGCATAGCTTACAACATTTGGACCTGTTATCTGGTTAAAGTTTATGCACTGTAAATATTCTGTGTTTATCTGTACTCCTATGTATTCTAACGATACACATGGAAGTTGTTGACCCCTCACCCCACCCCCTTTAAGATTGATGTTGGATACGTTCACTCTGAAGTATTGTCTACAATTCAACCTCCTCACTTGAAGAATCTCTGTTACGAAAATGTTTTTATTACATCAACTGCAAAGCACAGAACCAGGCTAATTCATCCATTTTGAAAAAATGGCGTATCAACAATTGGGTTTAACATAATAGACTTACCGCGACATGTTTATACGTATAGTTTAATACATCTGACAAATAAAACTTATTCCCACCAGATCTTCTTTTTCATTCTATGTTATTAAGTTCATACCTCAATTCTCGAAAACAACAGCCGCCATGGGGAAGTATAGATAAATATTTTCTATATCGATCTTTTGACTTGTACGAGGAAATTTAAAACGAAAGTAGACATCATGCACTTATTTATGTAATAACTTACTGCGATGTTATGATTCAGATCCAACCCCCCCCCCCCCCCTTTTCCCTCTCCTCCAAGATTACTTTTGGCTAATGAATTTTATAGTAAATTAATTTCATATGGAATTGCTAGAATACGTAAAACTGCATCGAATGTAGTAAACTTTTTTTCTTTTTATTCCCTTATCTGCAGGTAACAATTCTAAATCCATCCGTGAGTCATAAGCAATATCAAAGGAATTTTAGATTAAGAAATCATGTCTTAGTGTTCTGTCTTACCTGCCTTCCAGAGATAAATTATGGTACATGTATTCAACGCCCTCGATCTAATTTAAAGAGTTGAATAGTAATTGCCGTACTATTATACTGATACATTCAAACTACCCAGACAACGAAACACTCGTATCTATGTAAGTATTCCAATTTGAACGCCAAATTCACCACTTACATACATGTATGTTATAACATTTTTTTGTACAATTCTAAATCAGCGGTTAGATCTTAATTTTCTGTCTACCAGTCCTATCATAAACCCGTGATTCACAAGAAATACTAAAGGAATTTAGATTATCATTAAGGAATTCTATCCTAGTCTTCTAAGGTTAAGATACGGTTAGTGCCCCCTAAAACTTACCATATGAATAATCAACGCATTGTCAAACTCTTAGATTTACGATATGACAATGTACACAATATTGCCTCAACTCGAAGCAAAAAAAAAAAACCGGTTTTTTTTCAAAAACACAAGTTTTATGACCGTTGCGTCATATATGAATGTAGAGTGACAGTCATTAAATTTTAATAAAAAAGAAACAAAATTACAAAAAAAAGGAGATGGATAAATGATATGTGGTAGGCCCTTTTCGCTCGCCAGACGTGTAATAATGTCTATGCATGATTCACCCTATGTCTGAGGTGTTTATTGGAAGGATTAAAGTGTGCCACCTAACATGCACAGAAGACATGGCCAATACATCTTGTCTCATGGCGAAGTCACGTTGAAATATGCATTTAATTACATCGCCAATCTTGGTAAGGTTGGTGGAGTTAATCATTTACCTCAAACCACTGAAAAAATGAGAAAATACCAGTTACATCTGTAAGGTTTTTTTCCTCACACTGTTTAATATTTAAGTTTTGTAACAATAACTGATACATGCCCAAATCAAGGATGATATTGCCATTCAACCCAACGCAACAATAACAAAATCGGGTATTATATTTAAGCATCACGAGAACACGACGACGATGATAGGCCATGTGATGTTTTTATCATAATGATAATATTTTAAGGATTTCTACTTCCTGATGATATATTAAAAAAAATAAAACTTCACTCGCTGTTTTTTTAGGGCGAAGGGGCCAAAAAAATATGGTAATTGCAAAATAATTGTTGCAAGCTAATAACAAAGACGTGTTCAAAAATACACAAGCGTACTGCAATTAATAAAGCTAGTGATCCAAATCAACCCATTTTTTAGTTGCACTTTCCATACAGTGAGATATACCTACGCGTATTATTATACATGTACATTTATTGCATGATTATGAGGGAAATATGTATTTCCCAAGGGCAATATATTGAGGTATAATACATATATAATAAAAAATATATATTGATGTTAATTACATGTCTAATCGAACATCTTGTTACACCAATTGTGTAACATTATGATTCCGAATATGGACCAAACTTGCTTATATAGCAGTTAAACTACGCACACCCCCATTATATGGCTTTCCCAAAAGCGAAGTACATTTCCGAACGCGGAGGACACTGCCGACGCGGAGCATTAGTAAATTTCCAAGATTAAACGTTCCAATAAAATGTTTACTTCAAATTTCTTTTGGGTCTTAATCATAAAGAGATGATTTCCCTTGTAAATGCTACAAAATTATATTAAATCAAGCATTACTTTTTTTTTCCGATTTTGGTGTTTAAACTTCGAAATTGTCAATTGATTTGGAAACAATTAATCTAAGCAACAAGCATTGCCATTTCAACACAATTTCATCAAATACAAATCTGTCAAAATAAAAAAAATCTACAATGTCTTTGTTTCTCGTCAATATCTTAACTTTGTATTGAATATGAGCGTTTGAAGGGAACAGGCTAGATAAAGATCGGATTGTCCAAAGGCGGATGCTGGTTCTGCTGAACTTGAGGAATACGCTGAAATGGAACGGACTAAACGCGGAGGAAAGTTTTGTTGATAATGTCCACACTTAAGATTTTTTGCCTTTCATTCCTTTCATACAGTTCGTATTATATTTTTATTTAAGTCTTAAAATAGTTTATTTAGTTATCTATGTACCATTTGTACTAATTGACAGTAAAAGGGAAAGGCATGGAAACGTTTCACTCAATTCATAAAAAAATCCTTTTTTTCTAGAAATTAATTCAAACTTTTCCTGGGACATATTTGGTAGACATATCAGCTATTGTCACGAAAAAAGGACCGTTCACATCATACTTAAAAGTGACGATTTGTACAAAATGTGACTTATACTGAGGTGAACCAAGCTGTATAAAATCGGCATGGAGTACCGATCAGACCCAACCTAACAACAGAATAAACCCCAACTAAACCCTGGGTTTACTTTTGGGGTTTACTTTTTGAAAATTTGGGTCCACTCGGGGTTTACTTTGGGTTTACTTGGAAATTGTATTTGAGGTCAACTGTACGCACTGAAGTGTGGAATAGACCCGTATTTTATCTTACCATCCTACTGCCTGTAATTCCTGTCCCTTGAATATTCCGAATACACAGTTAGCATCTGTTTTCAGGGGTATATTTCTGACAGGATTTACTCTCTGTGTCCACTCTGGGTTTACTCTGGGTCCACTCTAGAAAACCTGGAGTAAACCCAGAAAGTAAACCCAGGGTTTAGTTGGGGTTTACTTTCTGTTAGGTTGGGTCTGATTGGTACTGTATTTTATCATTTGTAACGCCCATATATCATCGAGAAAATAACATAGAATAGATGCATGCAACTATTTTTACGGTATTATTGTCAGTTAAAGATATACAATTCAAAAGACATAATAGATCATTGCATCGAAAATACAATGTGTACAGCAGGTCACGTGATACATGTACTCACATCGTCAGTGGTTGCTTGATGTCGCAACCTCTAAATATAGAATGTCGAAAAAAAAATTAAAATATAGAAAACTTCGAGTTAACAAAATAACCTAGAAACGTTGTTTACACAAATCAACAAAAATACACGAATGTGTAATTCCATCAAACATTGCAACAGATCATCTCGGTGCATTAAAGCGATATGGGTTGCCATATCACCTAAACATGGCACCTAGTTATGGCAACTCCAAATACATGTACCAGTACTTTGCAAATACTGTGGAATTGGTGGTGGCTCAATTATCATGGTATTCGTGTGTAGCCCAACCCCACAAAACATCCCTGACGAAAACGAACTTAGAAAGTGTTATAATTGTTACATTGTATTGGAACTGAAAAGAAACCCACCCACAAAATTATTTACCTAAGAATAAACAAAAATCCCACATTCCACCAAATTGCCCCCCCCCCCCCCCTCCCCCTCGAATTAAAATGATTCCACGGAAGATCTTGGATGTGCATTTTCTATATACATCTCCTTTTCCTCTTCTAGTACAAAATACCTATGGAAAGCAATTGGGATCCCCTATTCGGCTTTCCATTCAAAAGTTATTAATAAAAGGATGTGCGATTCTTTAAAATGTTTCCAGCAGAATACATTTTATATATTTACACACTGAGTAAAACTGCAAACGGGCTACAGATGGTAAACATGTGACATGGAACAGACATTCAAAACCACAGACAGGTACAAACTCAGACATATAATTGCTTCGGTGCCTTTTCTTTGATATTTTTATTGCTATATGTATGTTTAAACACATGTTTGAAGGGAACAGGGTCGATAAAAATTAGATTATCTGAATAAGATTTTACTTACTAGATGTAGAACAAGAAGCATACACTCTTAGAACGCGGAGCTTTGTATTGCGGTCTGAAGCCTCAAGGCGTGTTGTGTTCCAGGAATTCTTGCCAACCTTGTTTCGTTCTACTTTCACCATCCGTCGCCACGTTGACATTGGGCGTTCTCTCTCCCTCCCTCCTTCACCCTAGAGCCACAGCACAGTCATCTGCTGGATCTTTTCTTAATATGTGGCCGATCCAGTTCCATCTCCTTATCCTGATATCTCCACTGGTGCTAGCTGTTTCTGCCATCTCCAGTACAGTCAGGTTTGATATGTGCTGTTTCCATCTGACCTTAGGGACCATTAGGCATTTTGTCTGGAAGGAGTTAATCTTCTTTTCCTCTGTTTTCGTGAGGTTACACGTCTCACATCCATATAAAAATACGGAGAGGACCAGGATTTTGAAAAGAGAGACTTTAATCTCTCTGCTGATGTTTGTAACCTTCTAAATATTGTCTAGCCTCCTGAAGGATGCACAGGCCATTGCTATCCTCTTCTTAATGTCGGCTCTGCCTCCGCTGTCCGTGATGTTATTGGCGCCCAGGTACATGAAGCTGTCCACCCCCTCAACTTCACTGTTCCTGACATTAAGGCTGGCTTCTCTCTTACTGTTGACCTTCAGCACCTTGCATTTCTTGGCATTGCGCTTCAAACCAACCTTAGCTGAGTTGTCTTCCAGCTTTGTTGTCTTGTACTGGAGATGGTTCATAGTAGATGACAGCAAAGACACGTCGTCCGCGGACTCGAGGTCTTCATTAATGGTGAAGTCTCATTGAATTCCGGTTTATTCTTCTTTGACTGTCTGTTGCATCACCCAGTCTATTATCAAAAGGAACAAGAATCCTGACATGAAGCAGCCTTGCTTTACGCCGGTCATAGCAGGAAAAGGGGCTGTGGTCTCATTGTCTTTAATTTCAGAAAATTGGAAGTCTTCGTAAAGTGATTTGCCCATTTGGATCATTTTATTTGGTATAACTTACTTTCTCGTGATGATCCAAAGACTGTCTCTGTGCACTGAGTCGAAGGCCTGCTCAAAATCAACGAAGTGACTATATACATAGTAGCATTCCACTCACTGGCCTAGCTGCTTTAGGATATTTCTTAAGATGAACATCTGGTCGACAGTCCCTCTATCTATTCGGAAACCCGTCTGTTATTTTCTTAATGTGCGGTCTACGCCGACCTGTCTTTTAATACAAACCACACACAAACAAAATTGTCCTCCATTTCCAACGGTTCTTCGTCGGAAGATTCAGAAGTACAATCATTGGATATCAAAGTCCCCATGTCTTTTCTGCTTAGTTTAAGGGTAAGATAAGGGACGGATTGAGATCTGATTTAGATATATTGGGTGAGGCTTTTACTCCTGCGACATGGGACTGTAATGTTATCTTTAAAGGGTATCTTCCTCTTCATATTTGGAACTGAACTGATTTGTTCAATTCAAGTTCTACAGGAACAGAGATGATACGTCGAATCCATCAAGCGAGGCTTTTCTCTTGCGACATGGGTTTGTTTTGTTACCTTTCGAAATCAATTAATTTAAGACCCATTTCTTTATATTGATATCTTAAAAGATGGTTGACACAATAAGAAAATATGTATGTGTTAAGTTTGATTTAAGAAAATTTTAAAACATGTTTTATGGAAAATCAATCGTAAATTCCATACAATGTGATTGAATTATAAAAGCAATATCTGATTTTAAACTAACTTAAACTAGTTGAGGACGAAGAATTCACAACAAATAAATATATATGATGATTAAGGAAAAGCTAAATAAATAAATTATTAAATGATATTGCATTCAAAATTCTTTTGTTGTCAGAGCAAAATAAAATGGCTTTACTAACTTCAATTATTTTTTTATATGAATAAGTTAATACACTGTTTCTAAATGAAAGTATCGATGACGAAATGAAGAAAAACCAATTTTGTTTCAAATGAAACCTTTTTTTTATTTCAAGAGAATTTTTCCGTATGTCGAGTTCACATTGAGAAGTATCATGGATTCTTTGCGATTGTATGACATTATGTTTAATAATATAATCCCAGCTTAAAAATTTGTTATTAATGCGTAGACAACAAACGGAAACATGTTTCAGAAGCAGAATTGGAATTTGATCACAACTAATCTATTCGAGCATAACCAGGTTCTCTTTGACTACGTTAGAAATAGAAATTTATTTCCATCTTTAAATAGTGTAAAACATCATGACTGTAAATGTGGAATTGTAAGCTGTTCTGTGTAACAACAAGTCTTTTTTCTTATTGGCTAGGAATGTGTAAGTGTCTTGATATTAATATTAACAATGCGAACGTTTGAAAGGCGTTTAGTGAACGCCTTTTAAGCCTACGTAATATATAAGAGCAAAATGACAACTAGACACCCATTGTTTGCTTTCAGTCACAGCTCACGCTTGAAACAAGACATAAGTATCCCGTGCGACTTCATCTAAAGACAAGAAAAGGAGGAATTTTCTGTTCTGCAAAATCGAACAGCTGCATCAAAATTTATTGCGGTTGTGTTTTAACCGAGAAGGGAACTGGTGGTCTCAAATCTTCATCTCAATAATTATCCGTGTTTGGAAACCCTTCGTTACCGCGACAGCAGGTAAAATTTACCGTTTTTGAAATTCAATTTGAATATCAATGAAAATGAAAGCAATCATAGTCATAGATTCGACGCAGAATACTTTATAATTATTTTGGTATATTTTTTTTCAGTGCATGCTTGGATTCGTTTGCAGATTAATTTGTGTTTTAAAATACGAAACAAAACAAAATTTAAAAAAGTATGCAATTCTAGACTCGCCTAGACTAATCGGCTTTATAATTATTTCGGAAATTTTTTTTCTGTGCATGCTTGGATAGCGGCAATTTTAAAAGCTTTGGATTTGTCCTATAGCATTCAGTGTGCAAGCATATTCGTTTGCAGTTTAGTATGCATTATGCAATAATCTAAGATACAAAACAAAAAACATGAGTAAAATAGTAATAGAAAAAAACAGCAAAAAGCGGATAATAAAGAGTTTATTTGTGCGAAAAAGAAATATGACAGAATACTGTTATTCATCCACCATAATTGGTAAACTATGAATTTCTAATAAAAAAGCTAGACAAGTCTATTTCTCTTGTAATACTGGATTTTATTGATTAAGCTATTCTGGTCTGTTTAAAGAAATGACGTCATACAATAGTTATTAGTAACGTATGGGTAGGGTATGCAATTCTAGATTCGCCTAGACAAATTAATTTTCTCAGTTTGCAGGTGGTTGATGTAACGCAATAAATCTAGGCTTTTGGTTTCCATGGTTTATTTAATGTTATTAATGCATAGTGTGAATAACGTTATATCTGTAAAAATGTCATTTTGTTTTTATTAGAATTTTAGAAAATTTAAACATGAAACTCATTGACACATATTCAAAATTATAAGATTTTGCAGACATACTATTAGAACCTTATTAAAATCAAATAATTTGGTCTTTTTTAATGTTTATATTATTTTTCTGTATTTTTGTCTCTTTAGAATGAAGAAGCTTTCAAACAGCTCTGCCAATAGAAAATGTTACAAAAGTCATCCAAACAGACGCACAAAATCAAAAGCCCACGCTATAGCTCGGCGTTTTGATGGAAGCGACCGTTCACAGTAAGTTGATGGAAATGAGTTGATAATTAACATAAATTACTGTACACAGGATTCTTTTGCCCTGTGTTTTGTTTCATACCCTCTACCATTGTTAACGGTTCCGCAACGTCTTGAGTTCGCCCAGATGCAGTGTGTTAAGAAAGAAATAATTTGAGACATTTGAATTCGCCCAGTGTTAGATTTGCCTGCTGACGACGTAGAAGAAAGGAGCAATTTAAATTGGAGGCAAAGTTCTCCTTGTATACAGCATATTTTTGAATTTTTAATGATCCTTAAATTGTATTTATAACAGAATTACCAATTAAGCGCTGAATATTAAGTAAATTCTATTTAGTAAAAAAGAAAATAATTTCTTAGTACGCTGTTTTCACTTAAACTTCAGGTTCCTATGGTCTAAGTACTTTTCAATATTTACATTTTTTAAATATAGTTTATCTTGACTTGTTTGATGAGTAGAATGAATTATGGATTTTAAAAAAGTATGATTAAACAATAGTTACTTTGTTTACATTTTAGACGTTCTTTATTATCCAGCGACGCCTCCAACAGTAGGAGACAGAGTACGTATACAAGCATCTACTGATGCTGAATATGATTAAACTTATGATCGTGAGCATTTGTCAATAAATTTTTGTTGCTATCAACTAAAATGAGAGGGTTGTAAAAAATTCTTTTTTAAAATTGAATATTTCAATTCAAGTTTGTCAATTGTTGGTGCTTTTATCCAGGAGAATTCTCGTCGGGAGGATCACTTGAAAAGAATGACCAGGGAACTCAATCAGAAATATCAATGGCAGATGGAACCCTTTGGTACATGTTTCCATTGTGTAAGTTCAAAACACTACGCGTATCAATCAAGGTTTTTTTGTTTGTTTGTTTTTTTTAGGGGGGAGGGGGGCTAGATGCAGAGGCGAGTAATATTGTGTAACTATATCAATTTTTTTTATCTATCTTATTATTTAGTTTAAATTAAATGTTGAGTAACTAAAGGTGTTAAACTGTAAAACATTAATCTAAATTACAGCACAAACTCTATTAACACGATTTTTAACCGGGTTTTCCAACGAAAAAATCCGGTTATTAAAATGGCGGGCGGGCGGGCGGCTGCCAAAAGGGTACCCTCATTGTACGGATAACTCCTCCTACAGTTCTCAAGATAGGAATTGTTCTTTTGCAGATCAATTGTACATATATCAGAGGTGTGCATATTGCTAGGATTTTAAATTCTGATAATTTATCGAAAAAATACCAGCTTTTGAACTTACGCATTTTTTGGCAAAATATTGCATATAGGGTACCCTCATTGAACGGATAACTCCTCCTACAGTTCTCAAGATAGGAAGTTGTTCTTTTGCAGATTAATTGTACATATATCAGAGGTGTGCATATTGCTAGGATTTTGATTTCTGATTATTTATGAAAAAAATACTAGCTTTTGAACTTAGTCATTTTTTGGCAAAATGTTGCATATAGGGTACTCCATTTCACTGGATACGGGTTGACATGGATTATGGATACAGTTCACATAAAAGAAAACCCGGTTTGCTGTCACATTGACAGCATTTCACTTGTTCATTATTATGGTTGTAAATTTGTTAAATATTTATTGAATAAAAATTTATTTAATTAAAGAACAGCCACTATTAACACGATTTTCAATATTACAGTTTTTTTATTACAATTCTATTAGGTCCTTTTGATTGGAGTTCCTCGGACACGGCGTCATTTCCGGATTTTCCTCACTGTAACAATTTGGACATCAACTTATTGCTACAAGGTTTTTGGCATCATTAACTGACCTAAAATACACTTTTGCTTTTATCACAGACGAATTGAAGAAGTGGAAAATGTTAAGATTTCTAAATAGACATAATAGATATTTTTTCTTAGCAGCTTACTGATTGGCTAAAACCAAACATTCTAAGAAAAATAACATGTTATTATCACCCAAACGTAACGTAAAGGTGAACATAATTGATTTTTTCTACTTTGCTATAATTGTTTATCATTAGAGTAATGAAATTCTCACTGGTTTCGGCAATGATTTTAGCCTGGTGTTCAGAAACTAAAAAATAAAGGTGATGAAATAACAACGAATTTATTATGTTTATATTATTTTGTGACTGGATCATACAATAAAACTATTATTGTATTTGATAAAACAATTATTGTTTTGGCTTTTTATCAGTACAAAAGATCGTATGGACCTTAATAAACTTATCATAACTATGTCATTATATTGCATAAACACATTAAGAAGTGTTAAAAGATATATCTTATCAACCTAAAACATCATAACTATGTAATTATATTGCATAAACACATAACGGAGTTTAAATAAATATATAAAAATTATGATTTATCAATTTATCGACCTAAAAAAGAAACATAACTATATAATTAGTTTATTGCATAAACACATAAGAAGTGTAAATAGATATTTAATTTATATGATTTATCATATCGATATATAAAAATATATAAAAAAAACATCTTAAAAGTGTTATTATATTGAATAAATACATAAAGAAGTGTAAATGAATGTATAAATGAAATGATTGTTTTAACAGTTGGCACATATACTAGAATATTCTATATTTCCTTACTTAAAGCATTCCAATCTCAATGGGACCCTACCACAGAACAAGACATGAAACCGATGGCCGAGCATCTAGAAGAACTCAAAGCAAGGATTCAGAGTAAGAATGTTCTCTTATAAACGAATATATTGCTTACATTAACATTGCCCGATGCCTATATGTAATTTATTAGTGTAATATATTTACATAATTAAAGATGTTCAATTCAAATCAAATCAATGAAATGCATTGGTAAATTCGTTTAGCATTGCAACGGTTTAAAAAAAATGTTATTTTCTTGGATAAAAAAATTAAAAGTGTATATGCTTTGCATGTATATAAGACTATATCTCGATACTTTGTATATCTCGAGAAACAAACTTTAAAAGCGTTTATACTCATAAATAAAATGAAAATTGAGAAAAACAAATGTATAAATAATAGAAAAACCAAAACAAATATAAAAATGAAAAATATGGAAGACATTAATTTTTTAAATACGTTTAGTGTGTCGTGACTAAATAAGATGAGTTTTATCGTTTATGAAGTTCTTATCACAATGTACTAATCCATTTGAGTAAATTATATTTCAATTTCGTACTGGTAAGTACTTATTGTTTTTTTTCCCACAGAATGGCTTAAAGACAATGAATGAAAAGCAGTCCTTTCTTCTCCTGCAATTGTTTCTCTAATTTTGAACAAGTTACAGGGATAACGCAACAGATAAAAAGTTTTTGTGGGTTGATATTATCTTTACTTTATGTATTCAATGAATTGATGATCATAAGCTATTTGATATTTTAAAAGGAAATGTTAATGCGATTTACTAACTTCTAGATCAATTAAAATTTTCAATAATATGTGTTTGGGTTTCAAAAAAGGTCATTTTTTCATTTGTGTTTAGATGTGTTTACATGGTGTTATTGTTGTTGTTGTGCATAAATTGTATTTTTTATTCTTAATTACCTTCTTTTTAATTGTTTAATTCACTTTACAAAAGTAAAAAAAATGAAAAGTAGGTTTTGAAATAGAAGAAAATATTGCTTTTAGTTAAATGATATTTTGTTATGTCCATGAATCTGTAGGTGTATAAGAGTTCATAAGTTATACTTATCAATCAAAATGTGAAGTAATTGAAATGGACAATAATAATGATTATAATAGCAATGTACATGAAATTGAAGATGTTTTGACAGCCAATCTTATTGTACACAAAAAATAAATATAGTCTCAAAAATAATTCTTTGCTTTTTATTGACTTGAAGCAATTTAAAAAACTTTCGTTATATCAGCTATTTGCGTTGTTTGCTTCTTAGAAAGGGGTGAATGCTTTTAACAAAATAAAAATACCAAACTATTGTACTTACAAACTGTCAACATATCATATGGATTTTTTTTTCGAACATAAAACGGAACATAAAGACATTGTATTTTCAAAATCATCAAGCAATATCAGATAAGACAATCAAAACCTTTATTTTTAAATAATATTTTGATATCCAAAATACAACCGACACTTTTAATTTGGACTGGACATGTAACGTGCAATAATTTAATTCTGAGTGTAACACCTAATTTGATTGGCTATACAAGTTTATATACATGTGTATATCGTATATATATGACTAAACCTGCCTACTTCAAAATACGACTTGTGTGCAAAATGTGTTAATTCGCTTGACGTTAGTATACGTTTAAATCTTGTACAAATTAACGTTATTAAAATTAAATATTAAATAATTGGCCTTATTTTCTGAATTTAGTCGTAGAAAACTCAATAAGAAATGAATATAATTAATTTTTTAAATTATGGTATACGGTATATTTTTAACATAAATCTGGACAGTTTATACTTTCATTATAAAATAAATGAAATCGATAGCAGATTTTACTTTTAAAAATGGTCTATGGAACAACGAGAAAACATTATGCTGAAAGTATCTTAAAACATTGATTTTAAATTCGTATTGTATTTTTAAACTATGATCAAACTTAATAAATGGATTACGCCAAAGTGAAATTTGTACATCTTCTATGTAAAATGATTACAAAGAGCATACATATATAATGATCCCTCATCCGAGCATAATTTTAGGGATGTGAAGGATAAGATACATTATATGTAATGAGCCTTAGGCTCAGTAGGGTATTATATAACTTGGTTTTCTTTTGTAGCATAACTTTTGAGTTGTTCATTTCAAATACGTTAAAAACATGAGATAATTATTGAGCTATCGCATTGATATTAGCACCTAGAGTCCCGTTATTAGATTAAATACCAATGTGACAATTGGAATAACTTTTTGAATAATTTTTTTTTCAATTGGTTTAAGTTTCAACTTGGAAATATGCATACTAGCTTTTAACCATCATCCTTCAGTGTATTTGTTACCAAAACTTGCTTCCCAGTTCTAAATGGATGCGTTTGTTTCAACTAAATAATAAATGTGTAGATTAAGTCTTCTATAAAAATTATCAACATTGTTTAACCACCATGTAATTTTTTAACAGTTTCCTCTGAATAATGCGTTATTGAATCATAGCTGGAATTTTGTTTAAACTTCCTAGTTTGACTCTTTTTATATTTCTATATCCAAAAGTAAAAAAAAAATTGCACTGAATGTAATAACAATTAGACAAATTAAAGACGCGATCTTCCGAATTGGGACTGAATGATCTAGCAACATCTCCAACATATTGTCTTGATTTTAGAGATTATTTCTTCGGTTAGCAAAAAAAAAAACTTTAAAATTTATCGAATCAATAATAAGCCCAAAAATTTACTCTTTGAGTTGATGTCTTCACTGACTTCTAATGATTTTGTGAGAACCCAAGATTATCTAAATCACTCATTACTATTTCACTTTTTGCTTCAAAATTCTTATTAATAATAAGAGAACCGTTGATATTGTAACAACACTGTATCCATTGCTCTGAAAGCTGCAAATACTGGTGTATATACCTTAGTAAAAACCTCTCGCTGCTGAGTATATGCTTTTCAAACAGAATGACATACAGGACATCATATTTATTGCTTTCATATCTTTTGGCAACATTTTTGACCAGTGTCGGGCAAAAACAAGCCAGTTCAAGAAATGTTTACATTCTTATCCTCAAATGTTCAAGATGGCCGCACATCCCCATTAAGAGTTCCAACCCTTAATTGACACTGCGCATTACTTCCTCGCCGCTAACTTTCGAATATGTTATATGACCTACGAGTATTTTTTTTTAATGTTGCAAACTCTCTTGACGCTATCAAAGCTTGAATTAGCTATATGTCAATTTCAATGGCTCCTCAGAGTTTTGGATATGTTCAATTTTTGTGACGTCCACGTTCACGTCCATACTAGGGACCACGCAATTTTCTGTGTCAAGGCACATGTCGAAATTCATTAGAATCTCTATGTGTGCATCGAAAACCTTGCTTGTGGCCAAGCAACAAAAAGTTTTTTTAACCAAAATATTTAGCGATGTAATGAACGTAACAATCTCTCATCCTGATCTTAACGACATTTTTAGATATATTTAAACCAATTTTACACATTAGTCAAATTGATATATGCGTCAGGATACAAAAGATGTGGAGTATATATTGGTTTGGGGCAATCGCATAAGCAGTTAAATGCGTTGTTGTAGGCAGTGTTTTAAGACTAGCCTTTTGTTAGCTGTGGGTATCTAGTTCCCGGTTTAAAAAAATAGGTTTGACGACCGGGAACCTAAGGTTTCAATGTGCGTTTTGAAGTTGCAATTTTCGGCAAACAAGATATTGGGCTAGTTTTGGAATGATTATTCTAATTTCTACAAATATGTTACAGAAAAAATGGTAATATTATATTTTGCAGGCAATTTACTACTGTTATTCATACCTGCCTTAGACTTTCTCGGAAATAAGCTAACCGACATCGTAGAATAAAGTTCAATTCACGTGCAGATTTTGTGAGTCGCCATAATTTGCATAAAAACAAACTGCACCAGCTCACTTTACTGGGCTGGAGATGATGCCCAAAGGAATATTATTGGGAAGTGGAGTGACGATTTTTGTAGTAAATCGTCTGAGGATTTTTTTGTATAAGATATGTTTGGAAAAAATCACTAATCAGTCAAAAGCTAGCGCAATTTTGCAATTCGTACATGTACCTCTGACTGTTTTTAGTCCGGAGCTACAAACCTACATCTATCTATATCCTTTTTTGCATCTTCCAAAGTCGATGGTTTCTGACCCGTTCCGCTCTACATAAACCCTTTACCGAAAAGACAATACATATGCGGGTTAACGATTACGTCATCTAGTAAGTGTACTCATTTTGGTACTTTTGTGATCGCTTGTTCTGACCAATCAGAGAATGTGTTATCAACAGAAACAATATAGCAGTATGACTGCTCCCATAAACAAAATCGAATTTGTACAAAAGATATATTCACTCGGACTAAAGACCGATAGCAGTAAGTCAAATACTTACTAGTCCGTCTCAAATTTATTTGACAACGGTTCAACATTGATCGATGCACACTTCACATCATTATTCAAACAACGTTTCTTACTGGATCATGCAAACTTTTATGACACTAACCAGCGTGCGAGGTTTCTAACCCCGTTAAACTTTGCCTATTCGGTCAAGGGTTTATGTAAAGTCGAGCGGATCAGAAACCCTTGACTTGGAAAGATGCCTTTTTTGAGAACTCGGAAGGAATTGAAGTGTATTAAAAACAAACAAAATCAAAATATTTTCTCCACAGACAACATTTATTGCAATGAAAAATTAACATGAACTCAATACAATAGCAATCTATTCTTCACCATGATTTTCCTTTAGCAATTCTCGATTTAAAATATATACATATCCTTGTTGCAAGGAATTCTTTTCTCTACAGAAAATGATTCCACCTGCTACAATGTCTCAAAATATTGCCTCACTGAGTTGATGTCCAGATTCATATTGCGAGGACATGATGGAGAGGTCGCCATGTTCAAAAGATTCCTCACAATTGGACCTAAATGAAAAGCAAGCCAAACATTTAACAAAACGAATTTTTTTTTATCGTTGTGTCATATATAATACCGATTTATGATGATGAAGCATTTTTCTTTGTCAAACACACCCCAAATTGATAACAGTAAACAGAATACAATGTATTGTCTTGTGAAATATTCTCTTGTCCTTCAATAACCTTCCCAGAATTTCAATTGACAGTCAACAGAATTCAAAGTATTGTCTTATGAAATATACGTTTATTTAATTTAGTTTATGGAAGTATCATATAAAACTTACAGACTGGTAACATGCACCATAAGTTTCCATCCGCCATTGACAGTTCTGTTTGAGTGCCTTGATCGTTCTTCAATTCTGATTTTTCGGAGATTGACAAACCTGAAAAGACAAAATAATTCTAGATTGTTAAGTTTATGTCAGCTATTTAAAAAAAAAAAGAAAACTAAGGAGAGAAAGACCCTATGTCTTTAAACATGTCATTTTAGTACATAAAAACTATTCAAGCTATTTCTCTCCCAACCATTGAATTCAAAATTAATTACTTTTTATATATCTCCAATAACACAGCTTTAGTCATTATGTAACTTTGTTTGTTTAAATGTGTCACTCGAAAAGTTTTAGGTACGTGTACGTACTTGGTCTCCGTCTGTCGTGTTGCAAGGCCGTGGATTGTGGCGGAAGTCTGTAATGTAGAATTAGTTACTTATAATGTTAGCTTTATATACTGTAGCCTTTTGATATTATACATGTGTAAGCTTTCAAGGAAAAATAAAGTAAGAAAATAATGTCAAATCATTTTTAGAATATAAACTTGTTGAAAATAAGTATATATTTTTTTGGTTTTTTAAATTCTTCATCTTCGTTTTAATGAATTTAGTGTATTGAAGTATTGATAATTAATTGAGGGTAATTTCCTTTTAGTGTATATTATACATGGTGTGATGGAAAATACAATCATTGGATAGTCAGTACAAAATAAAGAATATACCTTATATGATTTTATAAAACTCACTGTATGTGGTGAATATTATCAAAGCTTTCCGTGAACACATCCATCCTTGATGTTGGGATTCTTTTGTTGTGATGTTGATTAATCTTCTTATCAGAAAGAGAAACTGAAGGCTTTTTCATTCTAAGGAGTAACACAAATAAAGATTAATTAAAAATAATAAAGGTTAGTTTCGATTATAGATAATCAAATAGACAACACTATGCATTGCAAAAAATAATAATTCTGCTATCGTGAAAGTTGACAAATCAATTACTGTGGTTTCATCAATATTTGTTGAATACCAATTTTCCTGGATTTCGTGGTTAAGTTGATCCACGAAATTAAATGTTCATTGAAGTGCCATTTCTATTCACACTTTGCATTGACAGGGTCATTAATATTCATGAAACCAAAGTATATCCTATCCTATATCAAGCATCCTTTCCCACTAATAAGCTATTTTCTATCCTAGCTTATCCCTTACCATCCATATAAAGGAATAAAAGATTAACAAATGTGACTAAAAATGATCAATATTTTCAGAAAAAAAAACAATAAACAGAAAAACAGCCGTATATCATCGTTTGGAAACATATCTTGTTTGGGATACTCATGCAAAACGTAAGATTTGATTTACCTGCTTTTGGGGTACCGGAAGGCTTTGGAATATGGATTGCTCTTGATCTTCAGCTCTGTGACCTCCCTATTGTTGTATGCTGTAACTGCTACAAACGTCGATACAGGAATTGGAATTTCAAGCACAGAAAATCTGTCCGTCTTGTGTTTGATGAGAGATATTCTCACTAAATACTTCTGAAGGGTTCGGAGAGTGAACTGTAAATTGATGCAAAGATACGCAACAATCAACTTATACTTAAATGCTACATGTCAAATGCTACGTAGACAAACCCAATACGATCTTATCGAAATATCAATTAACACATTTATAACCAATAAAGCAAGGCATAAGCCATAATTCTAAGAAGTGACTAAGAAAACAACTTACGATTCCACATTGACAGCTAGGTTGGTTTGAAAGTTTCACATTCTGGAATGATATGATTTTGTCCATCCATTTCGACCCAATTTGTGGAGAATCTGGATGCTTGAAAAAGTTGTTATTAAAATCTTGTTCAGCTTCTCCAATAGCTACCCATTTGTTGTCCATAAATTTAAAATAATTGGTGTCAGCTGGGATTATATCAAACATTATGTCATACAATCCCGCAGGATCCAGGCCTTTCAAGGTGAACTCGACATACGGAAACATTCTCCTGAAATAAAATGGATAATATTTAAAATGATATCAAACCAGGTTATCATATGTTAAGAGGGATTATAAATAACTATTACAGTCAATATATTTTGCTTTTCCAACGTCCACAGCTTATGGTAACATGCATATTGTTAAGGTACTCAACACATATCTCAACTCCAATCTATGAAACTACTTGCACATATTCATATATAGGACGTAAAACCAAAGAATTCATATAAGAAAATTGAAGAGAGAGACCAGGACAGAAGGATGTTGGATAAACGGTGTTTAGGAGTATGTTTCAATGATAAAAGATCTAAACCTTATTTTAAGTCATACTATCTACACATACATACCGTCCTGTTCTGTTGATAATCATTTCAGTTCCTAGTCTGTAGAATTTATTCCAAAGGTTGCCCTTTTCCAATTCTAACGATACGGAACCGTTTTGCAAAGGCGAAAACGTATTTATTGCATTCCCTCTTTCAGTGTCCTCAGACTTGCTCTCAGACCCAGAGGTGTTTGGATACCCCGAGGAACCTGCGGTAGACACCGTGTAGGTCTCTGTATCTGATGATTGTACCTCTAGGTCTTCTGACGAAGAAACATTGGAAGAGGATGACAGTGTATTGGAAAGAGACCAATTCATCCTCGGAGATGAATAGGATTGATAAGTTTCAAAACGCCGCCTCTTTGCTGCAGTGTTTCTTTCTTCTTGATCACTCTTTTCAAGAACGATATAATCTGTGTAGTCCATTGCAAATGTGTTGCCTAAATGAATAAATAAATTGATATTAAACATAGTCGATTGCAATAGATTCCTAAACAAATTGTTAGAATACAACATCGACAATTACGAAGAAACATTTAAAGATATCTTATAAGAATTTTTTTAACTGTTATGAAACCCAAGTAATTTGTAAAAATGGTTTTGAATAGTGAAATGTAGTTACATTGAGATACCAAATAACTTAACTAAAAACTTATTTAATTGCAAAAGATAAACATTGCGTATGATTTAATGATATGAAAAAAAGAAATTCAGATATGTCATATCATTTCATGAATAAATGTTAAAAATTTTTACTTACTTGTGGTCCTGTCAAAGTTTTGATTTTATGTAGATTTATGCTGCCTATGTGAAATAAATAGATTTCGCGAAATAAAAACTGCGTAATTTCCTTAATGAAAACTTGCTATTCCGCCTTTAGAAGGTTCTAGTTTCTAGTGTTTGCAGAAAACATGGCAACTGATTCGCTAGATTTATAAAGCATTTTTACTATCAACGCCTACAAACCAGATTAAACTGCTGAAACTGTTAACTTAATATCATTGTTTATCGGATTTTTTCCATATTTGGAATCATGCCATTACACAATTATTCGATATTTCATTATAATTAACACAAGTATATGTAGAACTGCGTAGATAATTCCAGAAAGGTTACTACGTTCGCAAGAGTTTAATGAGGACGAGTGGTCAGCTTGCCTGTCAGGTCTCCCTTTAATATTTGTAGATATGATAAGCATTACAATAAAGTAATATTCATTAAGGTTAATTCAAAATCTTTATTTCTTAAATTGTTTATCATTGAAAACAATACCGTCTCAAAATTGTCAATATCACCCAACCCTCTTAAAGATTACGTCTCTATTAACTTGTGTATTACCATTCTTATGAATTAGACACGAAATACAAAGCGTACTGCGTTTCGCTTTAGGTATTTACATGTACATTTACTGAGTGAGTTTTTAAAGCAAAAAAAAAAACCTGTTAAAACTTTAAAGTCACGATTTTCTCGCATTTGTTTAAATCAGAAAAAGCAAACCAGAATGTACAGTATTATCAATATTCCTGAAATACATGTAACTACAAAATAATTTGCTGTCAAGTGTCCTTATATTAATGCCATTGCCAATCTATTGTAGTGTCTTTATTTAATTTCTTGGCATTAGTTATAAGAATTAAAGTATTTTTTATACCATTTGCAGCATAAGAAATTATAAAGAGAATGAATCATACAACGTTACAGATTATCTTTACTGGTTTTGGTTTTATATAATCTATGAGTATTGATTTTGAATTAAATACGATATTCGAAACAAATGTAGCAGAGCAAGAATGTAGTACATGCATTTAAATAATTACAAGAAATCATATTGACGCAGGCGTCAAATAGGCCACAACAGTATAATTGTTCTATGAATCACTGGTTGTTTACATAAAAACACACCACAAAGAAGAAAATAGAATTGGTGGTTCTAATTTTTATGGTAAATTTTGATATACTTTCAGCAACTTGTTTTGAAGTTTAACATTTTACTATTATCATTAAGAATCGAGTTCGTTACTGTAAGCATTTCTAACGGAAATTGTATGATCATTGCCATAGTATGAAGTAATGGAGAACACATTGATTTGTACTTTACTCTAATACAAAGTTCAAATCATCATTTTTTTTTCTCTTGGAGATGACGTATTTCAAACCATTTTTTTTTTGTTGCATTGTATTGAATGAAAACTTAATGCATTAGTTTAATATGATTTCAAGGGACCACAAGATTAAATAGAAATGGATTAGTTCAAATTTTCCAGTCAATTCAAATTTTCATTTCTGTCATATTTTTGCGTAAATTATTGATATGGATGTCATTTCATGATATTTTCTACCACATTGTACATTGAAATATAATAAATACACACACAAAGTCATTTTATTTGACACGACACATAGAAATTCAAATATATCATTTATATAGAATTTAATGACATTCAGGTCTTTAGTATTTCAGGTCTTTAGAATATCCCGCATACCGATCCTGATGCATTGTTTTGAAAAGAATGAAGAACTCCGAAATTTTCCGAATAGATTATAGTCTCGATAAAAACGCGCCAAACACGACAATCTACTAAGTATGACCTACTTTTCATTTACGAGTAAAACAAAAATTATGTGATATTTTCTAAAAGACATAAAACATATTTCTACATGCAAATTTACTTTTAATTCATAAAAATAAGCATAATATTAATTCTATTAGAAAAGAACTATCCCGCAGAAACGCAGTAACAATATTTAAATGTATATCAAATTATGGACCGCCTTCCGACGGCCCGTAATAATATAATTGACGGTCATTAGACGTTTCACATTAAAAGTTATTGTATATCGTCAGTTTTCTTTCATTGATTAACCGTAAAATATAACCAATGATAAAACATTTTCTTAATTATGAAAACGTATTAAATGATTAATAGTTTCAATATGAAAAAGTTTGAAGTCGCCAGAAGAACAAAACATTTGAAAAAAAAATTTAAAATTATAAACTGTGCAAAAAGTGTTTAATCCATTAGAGGCTCTAGAAAACGTGTTTCTTTCTTTTGAGACTCTGCGAAAGTATGAACAGTTCCTTCTTAGAGACTTTGCAAAAACTCTTTTTTAATGTGGATTCTGTACAAATTGTCATTCCATAATAGACTCTACAAAGTTGTTTTCTCATATTATAGACTCTTCAGAGGAAAGTGCTTTCATCCTTTGCAGAAAGCGTTTCTTCCATTATTACCCTGCAGAAACTGTTACTTTCTTTGCTAGAAATGTTTCTTCCGTATAAGACCCTACAGAAACTGTTTGAATTCCTTCCTTTGCTAGAAACGTTTCTTCTAAAAATTACCCTGCAGAAAGTGTTTCTTTCATTACAGACACTGAAAAAGTGTTTCTCTATTATAAACTCCCGCAGAAAGTGTTTCTTCCATTAAATACTATACATAAAGCGTTTCTTCCATTTGCACTCTGCAGAAACTATCTCATCCATTGCAGAAAGGGTTTTTTCTATTATAGACTCCTAATAAGAAAGTGTTTCTTCTATTATACACTCAGCAGAAACTGTCTCTAAACTCATTCTCTTCAGAAACTGCTTCTCCCTTTGCTAAAAAGCTCTCTTCATAAAATGATAAAAGACACTGCGAAAACTGTTTTTTTCCATAACATCCAACGAAGAAAATGTTTCTTCTTCCTTAACAGACTCCAGAGAAGGTGTTTCTCTCAGTATGTACTCCGCAGAAAGTGTTTAGTCCATGATAAACTCTACATAGAGTATTTTTTCTATTTGGACTCCGCAGAAACTCATCCATTGCAGAAAGTGTTTCTTCCATTATAGACTCAGCAAAAACTATTTCTGTAATTATAAACTCTGCAGAAACTGCTTCTACCTTTGCTTAAATGTATCCACAATAAAAAAAACAACTCTTCAGATACTGTTTCGTCCATTACGGACACTAAGGAAAGTGTGTTACCATTTAAACTCCACAGAAAGTGTTTCTTCCATGATAGACTCCACCAAGTGTTTTTTTTTTTTTATAAAAGACTCTACATAAAGTGTTTCTTTCATTATAGACTCTGCAAAAATTGTTTTTTCGAATACAGACTCTACATAAAGTGTTCCATTATACACTCTGATGAAAGTATTTATTTCATTGTAGACTATTCAGAAATTGTGTCTTCCATATTAAACTATGCAGAAACGCTGAAGTAAGTGGTTTTTTTTTATAATAGACTCTGAAAAAAGTTTTTTCCATTAAAGACTATGCAAAAATTGTTTGTTTCCATAATACACTCTGCCAAATATGTTCCTTCTTTACAGAATAAGAATGGATTTCGTAAAACAAAATAAAGTTTTGGAATAAAAATCCTTATTCACTAAACGTTTACAATGGTCATTAATTAGTTCCTTTGCTGTTTAATTGTTGCAAGAAATAGAAATTACCAATATTAAAAATAAATGAAAATAAAGAATACCATTTTCTATAGCCCCTTTCACAATTGGCGCACGACCAGAAGCGACTGAATATTCGTGCGACCGATAAAATTAGATACGAATCCTGAACTGTTGCCGAAATAATCGCATTTGAAAAAAGTTTTCGTACGAAATTTGCACGATCTAAACGAGCGTTGTGCGATGTAAACGCATTAAATCTTGCGATATATCTTGCGTCTATATGCAACAGTTGTACAATGAGAGCGACTGTTGAAAGATAATGCGATAAGATCGTGCGAGAGAGCAGGTGATCGGACGATGTAACGTGCGCCAATGCGATTGGACGTGCTATAATGCGTTCCATGGTACGAATGCTCGTGCGAGTCAGAGGGGTATATATACCGCCGATTTCCGACGCTCTTCAGTAGACATAGTTGAAAGAGAGAGAGAACATGCCGCCCAAAAAGAAACAAAGATGCAGCAACATTTATTATTATAACTCAATATGATTATTCTATTATATTTGATTGGTTTAGAAAGTCACGTGGCAGGGCGATTTCATAGAATTGAAGATGCCGATATGAGCATATGATGAAGACAAGTATGATAAAAAAAAAATTTAATCATTATGATTCTGATTCTTTATATATCACAAAACCAACTTAACTCTCTATGATTCGAAATTATGAAAGAAAGGTGAGACAGTAACAGAGGAAATCAAACAATCAAGACGTTATTGCTATCAAAAACTCAAACAATTTTTAGAAATCAACGTAATCAATCTATTCCCCCAAGAAAAACAAATTTCCCTCGGGTGATGCCCTTGAGAAATAAATGATTTTTCTTGGAGAAATAAATTTTCATTTTTCCCTCACCATCATGAAATAAATGTATACTGTCTCATGGTCGCACAATACGCGCTTAAACAACTACGGTTCATCTCGCGACCTTTAGAAATCGTGCATCACTATTGCGAGTACACAAAACGTTGTAAAACGTTCGTACTAATGTTCGTGCGTTGCACTGCGATGATTTGGATTGCATTTGGTCGCGTCTGAATAGTGTGCATGTCCAATATTTTGAGAAGACTTGATGCGAACACTAAAACGCATGCAACGAATGCGAAAGCTCGTGCAACGTATGCGAGAGCTCGTTTAACATATGAGAGAGCTCGTGCGAATCTAAAAAATTCCGATCGCAAAGCGTTGTAAAGTGCGCGTGCGCCAATTGTGAAAGGGGCTTATAGGAGAAAGGTTGATATACGCAAAAGCTTTTGTCACTTATGATGGCAATTAACAGTAAACGGTTTGTCGTAGTTTCTTTAACATCACAACCTTGTTTCTTTACAATTTGTCTACAATATACGCAGTATTTTGCTTAGGAAAAAAATGTCCTATCCATTGTGGTCTGTATGATATGTACATTTATTATACATATGGTATATTATACCTAAGTCTTTACTCCAGAATTTAGAACTACAGGGTCAGATTTAACTTCATTTACCATACAAACATTCTTACATTGTTCTTTTAAAAAAAGAAGATTAAAGGTAAATTATACCTGTCTTTCATCCTGAACTCAGAACTACAGAATTAAATTTAATTAAATCTTCCACACATAATTCTTGGTTTTCAATTGTTTTTGTCAGACTTCTTTTTCCAGTTTCACATAACTACATTTGAACTGTATGCTTATTAATATTGGGACACTTATACATCTTATTAAATCAAACAACTCCCGTCCGCCGGAAAGTAAAAAGTGCGCATCATATAATCATAGTTTTTTTTATAATTTAAATGTAAACAATTAAAGAAAGTAAAAATTTTTAAATTACAATACGAATAAGTCTGTTTAAACGGTGTTTTGTTTGGAGAATATATGCATCGGCAACAGCTTTATTCGGAGTGTTTTGAATCAATGAAATAAATACATGTATTATAATGAAAGTTAAACATAAATAAAGTTTTCATTAATATAATTAAGCAGTTTCGAAAAACATGTATTTCAAATATATGAGTGTCTTCATGTACGTGCAAGTGTTTAAAACTTTCAAATATGTTCAATAATGAACAAAAAAAGTATAACTTATACAGATGTATCTAGAAATAAGAGATTCGTTATTCTAGGATGGCAAACCTGATTGAACATCTGAAGCTGTTAACTTAATCATTTATTGGCTGGTTTTCTCCGCATTTGTTGATGTATTCTTACACACTGTCTCTGTATCAACACTTAAAACAACTAGAACTGCGTAGAAATTCCCGGAAAGGTCACAACGATTTGGACATGCAAATGACTCATTCAAAGTAATTGGTTGTATTAAAATTGACAGTTTTCTCTAAAAACGTTGAGATCTGTAAATGTATTATAATTTATCATGAAACCATTCAGCCCAACTAGATTCTAATTTAGACAATGGTACACATAGAAACCGATTTGAACATTCTCCACTTGGTATCTAGTTTATAGAACAGTGATGAACACTAATAATCTAACTTCGAAAAGTACCGAAAATCAGTATGCAATCTTGTAGGGAATATTTGAAAGAAGATTGCATGTAAGGTACTGTAGAGTTCAAATATACCACTACATAAATCAACATTGTACTGTAAGACTAGCTAATATTTTTTTCATAAAAACGTGTTCGTTTTTTTAGTTAAATAACCAAAAAAAGGAGAGATCAAACCCCATCTAATTTTTCATATTTTTTTTTTGGTTGAACGAAAAGCTAGAAATAAATCATATGTAATGTTCACAAAATAATTCAAGTGTAAAATATACATACGATAACGTTAATTGGCAACATCAATTGTCGTTTCATTTATTACCAAATTCTGAGTCAAAACTGAATAAATGCATGCTCCTTGTAAAAGAACAACCATTATATTATGATGATTAAGTAGAACTTTAAGAAGATAATTCCTGTCCATAATATATGTATACGTATAAAGTGAAACAAACAAAACAAAATATTTCAGTAATCTCAATACTTTGATTCCTCATTGGTTACCGTACCTCTTTGGCCAAACATTCGGTTGCGTAGTTTCGGTCGTATGCCATTACGCTTAATCTGTATGTGCCAACCACTTTAAAAAATCCAATCACTTGTTTAGGTAATGTCCAATGCATAATAACCTTTCCTGAATTCTCTACGCAGTTCTGGTTATACATGTATGTGTTCATTAATATCAAATATGGAGATATTGTGTAAGAATATAAGTACGAATACGGAGAAAACTATCAGATACTTTAAATTCATTAGCAGTTCTTCTCTGTTATTCTGATAAAATATCTTTTGTATCATCTTCATTAAATTACATTTTGTCCAATCAACCAAAGTTGGTGTATTTTTTATTGATATTTCTTTCGCCCTAATTTAGATTCAGTACAATAGGAAATGTCTCCAGAATAATTTTAAATCATAAATGAATAGGCGACGTTTTTTGTTTTGTTTTCAGTTAAAAATTACGGTATATGGTTTTTTTTTTATAAATTGTTCATATACTTCAATATATTAAAAAAATAATATCCAACAGTTTTCGGCCTTGGTGGGCCACAAACTCGGACGCCTCTTATTATCAATGGTGAACTGGTTAAACAAGTAAAAAAAAAACAGAAAAGAAAAAAGTGTACCATTATTCGTAAACATTAGAATGAATACTGTACTTGTGCATGTAAAATACGATATACGCAAAAGTCTTTGTCACTTATGGTGGCAATTAATAGTTAACGGTTTGTCGTACATCATATCCTTGTTTCTAGACAATTTGTCTACAATATACGCAGTTTTTCGCCTGGGATAAAACTTCAGCTTCTTGACGACCTTGAAGTATAATTGTTGGTTCCTTCCAAAACACAATATAGCGAACTGATTCTTGCAATTGATTATGCTGTTATTGTAATTTAACCATTTAAAACAACGACAAGAGCGATATATATACGTTGATATTTTAGAATTTGAATTCAAAACCTTGTTAATGAAATCCATGCATGACCAACTGCACAAATCAAACGTACTCATTACAGTCCATAGGCTGCTTATATATATATATAGGTTATATTTCAAGAATGTAGGGATGTGTTGAAAAAGAAATTGTTTAAAAAAGTTTATACATGAATATTGCCTCCTTAAAGTTTTAATGAGGAGTGGATCACCTTTTTCCTCATTTAATTACTTGTCAAAATTAGATTATACATTTTAAAATAACAAGCATTAATCCCTTTCTCAGAAAGAACGCTAGAGAAAAACATACCCAGGAGAAAACGTACTCAATATGTGGACTGAATTTTTAATCAAATGATGCGCAATTGTTTTTATGACTGCGTACAGTGTAAATGTGTGGGTAAATAAGTCTGTATTTTGACTTAGTACAAGTAAGATTATATCCTTTGTAGTTTTTCACAAGTAAGTTGAAAATTTCATTTGAGAGAGTATATTGCAAAACACCCGTAGAAACGCAATTTACTCATGAGACATTGTGTACTGCGCAATAACACAGTCTCACCAAACACATTAACACTAAAGAGTATTAACTCACTCCTTCAATTAACAGATGGCCCACGAAGGACTGTAACCTATCAGTTCATATCTAATTTTTACAATACTTAATAAGTTTGGGTATTCTCAACAAGTAAATGAGAAAAGACTTTTTTCTTTTCATATTGACTTTAACACTGCCAATAAAAATCTTTTCCCCTTTTTTATTCATACCTACAACGTACATGACTATGCGTGCAAAAGTTAAATAAAATGTACAACATTTCATTTCGCAATCGTATTGACTCTTCCAGGTTACCATCTTTGCCAGTTTTGACGATTTTTTGCGGAGATACATATTCCTAGCTGTCAAAGAAGTATATGTAGAGTTGTAAACGAATTCAGCAAGAGCATAAAAATCAACAAAAACGACACATAATTCTTAAAAGATAATTGAAAATCAGACGTCTTCTTTTCTTAATCAGAGATCTTTCGTTAGTGATATTCAGATGAGTAATTGTTTTTTCATAATTGACGTAAAATGATATATAATATAGTAACTTGACATTTAAATTTGGAATGGTAATGATTTTAGTTTTCTTTTACTGATGAATTCAGCTGTTACTATAACGATGTCAATTTCTCTCACAAAACTTTTATTATAAAAACCTAGTACAATTGTAATAGAAACTCTAGAAATTTAGACGCATCTTATGCATTTAAATTTTCATCATCAATGTCTTCCAACACTTCTTGTTCAAAAATAACGAACTTATCGTCAGTTACACTTGCACATTCTCTTTGCTGAAGTTCACTTTCAATTTCGTCTAACAAAACTGAAGATAAATTAACTGGTCCCTTTCCTTTGCCACGTGACTTTGTTTTACGCAAGTTCCGTTTCACCATTGCTGTCACGTGGCCATGTAGAGCGTCTTGTTCAGAACCGGAACTTGATTCAGTAATACTACTTCCGCTGTTACTTTCACCTTTGGCCCCGCCTTTTTCTCCACGAATGCCAAACTTATCTGCCTTTAGCTGACGTAATGTAGGACTACTGATTATTTGCAGCTTATGAATTTCATGTAATGGTCCTCCTCGAGATGTTCCGGGGTTTATGAAAGTTGGTTTTGCGGGCAACTCGGGTTTTTTCATACATTTTTGAGCTTTGATAACTGGTTTTGCATTGGGTTGACATAGTTCAGGTGATGCTTCCCCTACCGCTGGTTTCTTCGTCTTCTCTGTTGAGTTTTTCACCGACTCTGGTGAATCAGGGCTCGATGGACACGTCTCTTTGTCCCTAAGATTAGAATTACTAGCCTCCTCTATTTCTAATTTGCCAGGATTATTTGTTCCTGGTTTTGGCTCTGTTTGTGGTGAGGTTTCTGAAACAAAATAATTTGTTAAAAATATGCTAAAAGGCTTGCAGTCTGAAAGGCGTGTCTTCAAAATACAAGTTATACTGGTATCTTTACAATTATATCTATATTTCTGTATAAACTTATATTCATCCAATGCTTAATCAGTTTTCAAGCACAAACGTGTTAGGTATTTTGCATTTACATGTTATTCGATTTTTAAAATTATGCTGTATGATTTTTTAGGTTAAAATAATTATAGCCTTTCATATAAAGATCCATAAGCCTTTTAAATATATATTAGATCACAAAAAGCTGATAATATAAACTTACGATAGTATCAATTTTCACTATCCAAATTCTTATGCAGTTTGCAATTAATACACTCAGTTTATTACCTTGCTCCCTCGTGTTTGGGTCTGCAACAATGGTTTCGTTTTCTTCCCCTATTTGTCTTTGAATCTGTAGCTGGCGGAAAATCTCTAGTTCTAGATGCGACCTTGAAACAATGACCAATGCAAACATTAAATATATTTAATATCAATCATATTTAAATTACAACGATTTGGAATTTTGTCTTTCCAATATGATATTGTCTTTTAAATTTATCTTCATTAATACATTTACTGCTAGTGTTTGCTTGGTAAAAAAAAAAAGCCAACCTGATTTGATTTTCCTGGTCTTTTGATAAACTATCTGTTCCAAAAAGCTGTGCTAAGTAGGGCTCCTTTGAACACAGGTTGTCTTCGATTTTGTGAACACGGTGTTCAAGTCTCTCTTCATCATGAACCTGAATTAGTTCAAATTGGAGAATTAAGCCACTGCCAATGTAGCTATTTGTACTAGTCCACGGCGAATTTTCAATTCCAAAACGTTTTTCTCTTTAGAAACTTACATTTCTTATCTTAAATATGATATATTTAGCCTTGATTTCATAAAATTCTATTTGGGGAAAATATGTGAGACATTTAGAATGTTCCACAGTCTATAGGGACTCCGATTTCTATTTGTTTTAAATTAGTTCAGAACGATTTTAAATTCTTCTAGGAAGATGAATTTTCAACCAAAAACACTCGCTTGTTTTGATAAAACAATATCAAATAGTATTATACAGTGACATACATCCTTATGAAACAAACATCTTGCATGTTTTTATGATTTTTTTTGCAGAATTATTATCCTTCAAGGCATCACAGAGGAACACAAAAATAAAATATATCTCACTGGAATTTTTTTTCCATAAGGAATTGTCATATTTCCATTACGTTTACTTATTATATTGCAAAGCAACACCTGAAACATTATATGGATTCAAAATCGCTTGTCAACGGTAGTTTCATACATCTCATGAAGGGTGATGGGTTATTACAATTAAAAATAATCATCATTTTCCTAGATATTGTTATGCAAATGTGTGATTTCGCTGTTATTACATAAGTGCATTTCATTCACTAATTGCAATATAGATCAGTACCCGTATTTACTAAAATTCGTAGACGAAGAAGTTACGAGTGACGTAAAATTAAAGTTCTAAACACTTGAAATGGTATTAATTTAGCTACTTTTAGACGTAGGTTTAGGTTTTGACGTAATTTTTACGTCAACGTCATTTTGTGAATACCGTTTTAGACGAAAACGTACGCTTCGTCTAAGTTTACGTCTATGTCTATGAACTTTAGTATGGGTTCTGTACCTCAGATCCTGCACTGGATATCCCGTCATCCCCCGCGCCATAGGTTCCGTCCGAATCCGTGAAGTAATTGGTGGGTTTTTCTGGTAAAGTGTGGGATCCGGATAAAGCGGCGATTCTGTAGAATAGCTCGTCCACTTGGTATTCGATCTCAGCCATTGTAAACTCCTAGAAGTAAATGTAAAATTATAAGAAAGGTGTAGAACATCTATACCTGTACATTACAATTTTTTTATCATATGGTTACTGTAATTTAAAACGATTTTGAACTATTCTTTTTTGTATAATCTAAGATTAATTTTCGCAAAGCACCTAATACCACCGTCGGATAGTTTTCAAAGTTAAATTGTGACGCTGTACAAGTATCATAGTGGCCTTAGTTAAAAAAATAATGAATAGAATATACATTGAAGCTTAAGAAGCTTGACTTGATAGACACTGCATGGTTATTTTAAAGTAGGGAAAAAAAATTCTACCGGTGGCAAAGTATTGTCTGACTCGGATTCAGATTCCATGCTAGTATCAACCGTTCTAAACCCCGCCAGCTGATGGAGCATGCGCCAGTAGTACGTTAGCGTTTCCGGTCCACTTAAAGCTAGCATCTTATGCTGCCGCCTTTTTGTCACGTGAAAACGAAACGTTAAGAAAGAAACAACCTGAAACAAGAGAGTGTATCATTTTATTTTACATTACAATTTACATGCTATGTGGGAAAGCTATGTGTGTTCAAACATATTTGAATATTTCATTTTTTTTAGTATACATAGGATTATGAAATATAAACAGTTGCTTACGTAAATTGTGGAAAGACCGAGGCCAAATACAGTCATGAAAAATATAAACATCCGGGTAGCGTGTATCAAAGAGGGTTCAGAGGTCAGATCAACGTAGCGCCCAGACAGTATGGCCGACACTGTAAAAATACTGCTCCACATATCCACAAAACCGAAGAAAAAGGCACCAAATAAGGCATGGCCAAGAGCAGCAAACCCCAGTAGCAACACAAAAAGCAGAATCAACAAATAAGTCAATTTAGTTTGATATATTAAAAATTTCGATTTTGCCGGTCGGGAACAAGTTTCATTTTAAAAACGTTGCCAATCACAAGTTTCTAACTATACACCGCAACATCTGAAAGAAAAGTTTAACAATAACTACAAACTTTCATATGAACAGGCGTTGTATTTCTATAGTATTTTATTTTTCTTCCAAATAAAATCTCGATTACAATGATTTTTTTTTCTAATTTGAAAATGATGATAAATAACTATCATTTTTTATGTTTCTTTGTCATTGTTACAGTGAATTAAAATACTACACTGCCATCAAAATGTACAGGGATTCTATCAATACTCGTACGTAATTTCATCATAATAATTTTCTTGGATTTCTTTGTCGAGTTGATCAACGAGAATAAATGTGTAATATTGTTATGTAATATCCAAAACCTAATGTATTGATAGGAGCAATAGCCATCATGATTTAAAATACACTCGAAACTGTCATTTTCACCACAAAATCTGATGCCCACGAATACTGATAAAGCCACATTACTTAATACAATAGGTTTTAATAAATACCTCGTCCCAGAATGTAACAAAGGAGACATCCACGAACTCCTCGTTGTATGTCGTCCTCTGTTGTTCAATAACATTAGAAACCAATATGAATCTGTAGATGTTACAACCGATGTACGCAACGGACACCAGGCTTAAAACACCCTGTAAACCAGGAACACTCGAATAGTTTGGTGTCAGATTTGTGTATAACTTCTATACCATGACTACTTGTTCCAAATGTTACGTTAAATAGTCCTTTAATTACTGAAATTCTATAATTTTTTTTAGTAAAAAAAAATCATTAACAGGTATACCTTAAAAAATTACCTTCAATTATTTACGAAGACTGCCAATTAATGCAAATGATTCGACAACTGTGCTTAAAATTGCACCTCTCTCTCTCTCCCTCTCTCTTTGTCTGTCTGTCTGTCTGTCTGTCTCTCTCTATCTGTCTGTCTGTCTGTCTGTCTGTCTGTCTGTCTGTCTGTCTCTCTCTCTCTCTCACCTGTAACACTTTCCAACCATAATGTAGAAATTTCATTTGTAGTTTAACGATGTCATATACAACAATCTTCAGTTTCCATAGTGTCTGTAGTATGAAAAGCAGCTGAAAATATGATCAAAAGAACATACAAAAATTATCTAAAGGGAAATCATTTTTATTATAAGAATTTTGAGCTTGATAATGTAAAAAAATGTTGCTACATATGTATTAACAAACTCTGAAAAAAATATAATGACGTTATACCTCACAAAAAAGAAGGAAGTTATCTGTCCCTGACGTATACTTGAACAAATAGGTGGAGCTGATACTGTGACCTGGGGTCACTCCGCCTGTGTCCGGAATTTCCAGGTACAGAATGACGGAGGTGAAGAGGCCAGTGGACGAGTGGAAGAGAGTGAACTCCACGAACACGGCCTTGGTGAAGTCGTCCATCCACTGAGAGGAGGCCAGTCTCTGAATCTGAAGCTCGGACTCATTCCTACAAATGCGAGGAGGAAAAATGACATATTCATGATGGTCTATGTTCCTGTAACGTCATTTATTTCGCGATAAACACCATTTATACCAGAGCTGTAAGATATTTATGTATTTTTTGTAGATTTTTTTTCCAATAGTTAAATTAAAAGTTCAATTAGAAACGAACAACAGAGAAAAAGGCGAAGAACAATGCTAAAATGAGAGTTTTAAAAATCCAGACTTGACTTTAAAGCATTATTTTCTTTCCATTTGTTAGTGTTAAGACTAAAAATATTCCAAAATACAAAAGAACGACAATTTGTTACACACTGTATGGAAGTAAAATGTTACAGTAAAAATACCTTGAATGGTTTAGCTTAATCACGTGACCAGAGTTGTCATAGATACCATGTCGACCGAACAACAAATATGGAGAAGATTTGGACTGGAATGTAGAGTTCTCGGGTTCACTTGATCGAGTTATAGAAATATTTCTGCATTTTAATGAGAGTTAAGGCATATCGTTTATGGCCGCGCATGCTCTTTCTGTTGCCTTGACCTTTCGCAACCGGACGTGTCCGATGATGTAACCTTGCAACACTCTTTTCTGAAGCAAAAGAGAGAAAAGTATTTATTTCATGATAATGGCGTTCAGAACATACAATCTGTGTTTAAGCTTGCTGTTAACACTAATACATTTATTATTATTAATCTCATGTTAAATACTGAAATCTGATTGGTTTAGACGCGGTTGATAATCCGTTCTATTACCCTCAGCGTTAGCAACACACTTAGCAACGGGTTGACAATGGTTTCCTCGGGGTGTCAATTTCAACTGTTACCCTCCCAAACAGGCACTTTTTTATATACTATTATATTTTAACTGACGTGTGTTACATTTTGGTTTGCATATTTGTATTATGCAGAAAGAAATTTCGAGAAACTCTTAATTCTCATTGGAAAGAGAAAGGTTTCCTTAACTCCTACTTGTTTCATGAAATCATGAAATTATTAAATGTACGTACGTAAGACGTCACCCAGACACATCATCGGTTGTTCACTTTTCAGACTTATTAAACGTGGGAAATCCACGACCTAAATCACCACGTAAGTTGATGAATCATATATTAATTACATTTAAAAGATTGTGCGCACCTGCTTCAGGTATTAGAGAAGCAATATTTGAAATTTTAATTTGTACGCAAACGTGTCTAAGGATATTAATGTTCAATTAGAAAGAACCACTCTGCGCTTTTTAAAATATGAATTATTTTGATGCAATATATACTGGTACCTGTTTGCTTGCTGGATTTTCCTTAAAGATACTTTCCATAAATGTTGTTGAAGCCCAATCATACCATTCCTGTCTGAATTTTATTGATGTAAAATTTGGAGAACCATTTCTTCAACAGAAAAAACCCATCTGATATACATGTATGTCACGCTTACCTTTCTTTATAAAATACATTACTTTTTTCCAATGGAATCAAACAATATCTGAGGTTAATTGAATTATTTGAAAATTATTTTGAAACTAGAATTGTCCTAATGGGACTAATACCCCCGCAAGGCTAATTTCAAATGGGACAATAATTGAATTGAATAATACAGGTTTGGAGCACATAAAAGTAAATAAATTTTAGAATTTAAAAAAAAAATTAGTTTACAAAGAACAATTTAAATCAAAATTGTCAGAATTTCACTGTAAATACATATGTATAAAAGTAAAACATTTACAAATTTATGTATCTGATGATATTTCTTTTTATTAAGTTGTTTTAAAGAAAAACCAACAAAATGACAATAACCCCTCCCTTTGCAGTAAATGGAAATACCGGTAGCCAAGCAAGGCTCTTCTGTTGATAAAACTTTGAATATCTTTCTAATAAGAGTCTTGACAGATGCAATTGGTTGTTTCAAATTTTCCTCACTTTCTCCTATGGTACAATGGAACTCCATATCAGAAAATTGATCCCATAAGACTCTGATTTTCCTTGATGAGCTTATTAAATTTAATAAACTCCCAAAACATTACCATAATTACCATACTATGTAAAATATGTAAAAAAAAAAATTAATATAACAAACAATTTTAAAATTGCCAAAACACTACAATCATATCAGTAATTTTGAATTTTATATTTAAATTAATGCCCTATAGGTTCACTTCATCAATTTACTTGACTAATAAATTTAAACAACTTCTACAAAAACTTCTTTATTAATAATGATATTATTTATTTCCTTATTATGACAGAAACTTTTGGTTTACATGAAACAGTTTTAAAATAGTCCCAAAACCAGCGCCCATTTTACAGATTATCAATTTTCCCTAAACACATGCTCCATCTAAACCATGGCTCAGACAATGGCTCCCTTGGGACAAATGAATTCAGCCACACTTGTCTTTGATGTTCTTATTAGCTCCTAAGAATTTATCATTGACAAACAAAAATTTGGCATTGTCAGTTGATCGAATACTTATGAAAAAATAGATTTAGTTAAGACAAAAAGAAAAAACCTCTATCTGGATGTATTTATATAAATATATTTTAGAACGTTTTAATACTATTAATTAATTAATAAAATATGTAAGGATAACCTCCCTTACTTTTCTACATCAGTGAACAATACATAGAATAAGGAAAATGAAAACTGTCATAGAATCAATAAATCTTGTCTGATCTTTAAAATAATTGCAGGTGCACATTTTCAGATGGTGATCAATATATGTACAAATTTTCAAACTGTTCCATGCAGTAGTAAAAAATTCTATAGGGAGACAAAGTTGCGTCTACATACAGACGGACAGACAGACAGACAGACGGACAGGGTGAAACCAATATACCTCCCTAAACTTCGTTTGCGGGGGTATAAAAATAAAAATAGCATTGTTTCAAAATGTTTCTAAAGGCAGTATGTGAAATTAAAGTCTGGGGATGAAACTTGTGTTAAGTAATACTTAAAATAAACGTTTTAAGAGATACTTATTAAAGGTACCTGATAAAATGGTCTGTTACGGCTTTGTTGAGATGGTATTCTGGACTGATATCTTTGCCATACGCCATAACAAGAACGATGAGGAAAGTGACTACTAGGGAAACTATATCTCTACAAAATGAAATACATCGCATAGTAATCAGAATATATTATGATATTACGTATTTTTTGGCATTTTTTTATATTTCGCAAAATCATGATATGTAACTTGTAGAAATTACATGTACATGTATGTCCCATATTGTGTCAAACATCCTACTTTTTAAAATTCACCAAAAATGACTGGCGCAAAATTAATAAAAAAAGAAGATAGACCTTATTTTTAACAAATTGCTCCTAAAATGAATATACAGGAAATATACATCAAAGAATAAGTATGAAGCATTTCTCTAGACTTCAATTTAAGAAATAAGTTTCTTTTTTAAAAATACCGATATGTTAATTAAAAACTATTCAATCAAAACTGTGAACGTACAACAGTATTGTGAGCGGTTTTTTCTCCTTCATGACTTTTTTTCTGGATTCAATAAGCTGTTTTTCCTGTGGAGGCCTAGCAAACCGCAGGTACCGGGATCTTTGCCGCGCAGCTACAACCTGAAGAGACAGATCAATAGCGCTATTATATCATACAGTTAAATTGACAAACGGTACAAAAAGCAAACCCAAAATACATGTTTTTCAACACAACTAATAAGTTAAACATTTAAATTTTCATAAGGGAAGTGAAAAGCAAAGCAGTTTTCAATAATGTTTTGAGAATATCCTATTATTCTGAATATTTTTAAATGAAAAATCACCTTGTCTAACTCCTCTGACTCGCTCCAACTCTCGCACGACTGTTCCTTTTTTCTGCGGAATATTTCCCTTTCCGCGTTTTCGCCGAAATAGGATTCTTCATAATGGTCCAGGATGCTGGGATCACACCGATACCGTATCGTAGTGTACAATACCGCAATGAATATCTATTAATTAAAATAAAAAAATTTCAAAACAATCAAATTAAAAAAAAATAGAGCATGAAACAATAAAAGCAAAAACTTTTGTTACGGACATGAAGTCTTTGAAATTCTTTGATTTTCTGTTTTGAAAATGATATTTTTTCCGTTGATAAATGCATAATTTCGAGTATATTATAAAAACCAGCCAAGATAGGCAGATAAAAACACTTGAACAAAATTAGGCTTTAAAAGGTTAGACCAGATAAATCTATAATTAAAAAAAAATTAATTATTAAAAGGCAAATATAAAATTTGACGCTTGCTTAAGAGTGCTAGATGGTCGTAATCACTGTAAGTCTTCATTTTCCCCCTGCAGATAAAATATTCAGTTACAGTAGAAGGGAACATTCATATTCTAAACCAAAAATGTTTGAATTTGTTCTATCTTGTCAACAAATTAACATAATTTATGTCGTAAAATATATAAATATATACATGTGTGTATCTAATTCTTTTAAGGCAGATATGATGGTTAATTTATTGACCACCCAGCCTCCTTGAGGTACATCTGATGGTTAAATTGTTGAGTGTTCAATCTCTTTAATAGAACACGCAATGAATATCAACTGACCAGGATTGGATGGACGACGAATATACAGAATAACACGCTGATGTAGAGGGACTGCAGCCAAAGGATGCTACGGACTTCATCAAACCGGAAACCGATCCAAATCGTCAGAACCGTGGAACAGACGATAATGATGGCACACAGAAACCACGTGACGTACTGCATCCACGTGGGCAGGAGCAGACGAGAGTTGGGGTTCTTCTTAGACGGAGCTAAAAAAAGGTGTTCATACAAAATGCTATAATAGATGTTACATGTAACGGGCAAGCGAAGAAATCAATGTTGCGATGTGCAAATGATCATCAATTTATGATATAAGTTGGAAATCTTCTCAGTAGTACTCGAAGCTCCTTACTTCAATGAAACCATTTGCAGGTACTAATTTATCCTTCGCCGTTCTATAACAAGTATTATTTTGAAATATAAATTACGTTGTTAAATACTTTTTTGATAAACACAGGTATGTCGATGTATAGGTAAGTGTTGTACCTATCTCTAAATTATTCCTCGTCACCGTTTATGAGAACAAATCACTCACCTGATGAAATATTGCTTAGATTGGATTTTATATTCCGCTTATTCAGGGTTTTTTACAAATTGAATTTACTTAAATATCTAAATTTCTTGCTAAGATTTTTTTTGATATAATTTCTACAATACTTAACAGATACTTTTTTTTCATAAAGTATTAACAAAATATACCATAGAACAAAGAATCTCAAGTTTGTTTAATGTTTTAGATCTACTTTGACTCACCTGGACAATTGGCCGAGCTTTGACTGCTCTCTGACGCTGTCTTGTTCTTGACGCTGCTGTTGGTAGAACTGAGGGTCATCTGTGGTTGGGGCTCTGTACTGTTAGAATCCTCGAAACCGCTGGAAGCCATGTCCGTCTCTGAACCTATCACTGATGAAAATGTGACAGAAAGTTGTCTTTATTTTCGTATGTCATTGTTAACTATTAACCTTTTTTTCTCTAATTTTCTAGTGCTAACTAACTATAATAGTTTCTGTGTGTCTTGCTTTGCGATATAAATATAATTAACTACATAAAAAATGTCTTTAAAAACAAACAAACAAAAAGTCTCTAGAATTCATGGTTTATTGAAAAAAATAAACTGCGCATTTTTCAAAGTGTCTTAGCAAACAGGCAGCAGCAACTGAAGATTTTTTAACGTTCTGTCTGTGGAGTTATTGTTGTTGAATACTAATAAAAATTGGCATTACTAAAAGAAGGAATTTACATGCTATTGAAGTTTTCAAATACTTATTCTTGTGCTAACCTAGCGTTTACAGTACTTGGATTTATTACATACATATGCTTTAGATAGCAGTTGATATTCTTTTTTTAAAACCAAATGGCAGAGGGTTCTTAAAACGAACATAAGAAAATCAATTTTAATTTTTAGAGCTTTAGTTTTCTCTCAAAGTACAATGTACCTACATCATTTGAATACGTTTCTACATTTTTTGAAAAATTATCTACAGTGTTTTAGTAAATACACGTATCTGCATTTACTGAGAAGGTACCTACATTTATTGAACAAGAACTTATATTTACCGAGAAGGTACCTACATTTATTGAACAAGTTCTTAAATTTACTGAGTAGGTACCTACATTTATTGAACACGTTCTTAAATTTACTGAGTAGGTACCTATATTTATTGAACAAGTTCATACATTAACTGAGTTGGTATCTACATTTATTGAACAAGTTCTCACATTTACTTAGTAGGTACCTTCATTTATTGAACAAGTTCTTATATTACTGAGTAGGTTCCTCCATTTATTGAACAAATTCTTACATTTTCTGAGTAAGTACCTATATTTATTGAACAAGTTCTTAAATTTACTGAGTAGGTACCTATATTTATTGAACAAGTTCTTACATTAACTGAGTAGGTACCTCCATTTATTGAACACGTTCTTACATTTACTGAGTAGGTACCTCCATTTATTGAACACGTTCTTACATTTACTGAGTAGGTACCTACATTTATTGAACTAGTTCTTACATTTATTGAGTGGGTACCTACATTTATTGAACAAGTTCTTATATTACTGAGTAGGTACCTCCATTTATTGAACACGTTCTTACATTTACTGAGTGGGTACCTACATTTACTACTTAGTTAGTAAATACATTTTTTTAGTAAATAACTATACATTTACTGAGTAAGTTCATAAATTTATTGTACATTCACTGAGCAGATACCTACATTTACTGAGAAGATACATACATTTACTACTGAGTTAGTAAATACATTTACTGAATAAATACCTACATTTACTGAGTAGATACCTACATCTACTGAGTAGATACATACATTTAATGAGTAAGTTCATAAATTTACTGAGTAGATACCTACATTTACTGAGTAGATACATACATTTACTACTGAGTTAGTAAATACATTTACTGAGTAATTTAATACATTTACTGAGTAGATACCTACATTTACTGAGTAGATACCTACATTTACTGAGTAATTAAATACATTTACTGAGTAGATACCTACATTTACTGAGTAGATACCTACATTTACTGAGTAGATACATTCATTTACTGAGTAGATACCTACATTTACTGAGAAGGGCCTCAGTCTGTGAACTCTGACTCTCCTTGCTGACAGTTTGTTGTCGCTTGATCCATTGTTTTTGTGCCCAATTCTATATGAAACAAAACAAACAAGAACGTTGGCGTAAATATTATCATTATAACAATTATACAATTACCACTTTATCTGTCTCACAGCTCACAAGCAATTTTAGTTATAAGGATTGAATTGATAAATAAGTTGTTTACGTATGATATACCGGTATCAATTTGCTAAAACTGGTTGTTTTCATAACATTTCTGCTCTTACTTTATTGTATTTTATAATATTTTGTACTTTGCAATATGTCATTGGTTAATTGTAAACAGGCCTGTGTGAATACAGTTTTAAAAATTATTTTTAACGAGACCGAGTACAGAACGAGTACGCACGCTTTCGCGCAGCGTTTCATTTGTATTGTGACGTCATCTTTTTGCTTTGTTGACGCCATGGCGTGATAGTTTCAACTTCAGATATTCAGCGAAATTTGTTGAAAATAGCTCGTTTGATGCGTAAAATTAATATTATACTGTGGAATAAACGTAAATGTCTCGAAGTATAAGCTATATTTGGGCTCGGTTCTAAAACATGAAGAGGGTTCAGCAAGCCTATCCCTCTGTCACGTTTTCTTAACCCGCCTAAATATAGCTTAATTCATATATTTCAAGACAATAACCATGTATTTTATATTAATGACCCTTAATATGCGATGTTATATATTTATTTATTACTTAAATGTGTCTGAATGTTTTAATATTACTATAAAGATCACCATTTCCGTCTTTGTCAAATAAAAAATAGCCATTATCTGGCGAACTTGGAAATTGGGCATACAAAAAACAACTTTGATAAGACCCCTGGAACAAACCAGGAGGTAAAAGGTTTTTTTTATTTGACCATTTGATGCCTTTAACCAATAACTTTAATATGTAGAACAGAAAAAGAAATCCCTAGGGCAGAAATTAAAAAAAATATGCAAAAAATGTGCAAAATTGATACATTTCAAGCAAAATCCCATAGGATCCTATGTTAAAAATTAACAAAATTTGAGATGACCCCTTGAACAAACGGTGTGGTAAATGTCTTATTTTTTTATCTTAAAATTATAATCATATCAGTAGGAATTCCTGTAAAAAATTTCATTAAAAAATCTAGGGCAGAAAAAATTAGACCCGGCCTCGTTAACTGTAGGACAAAATATCAAAATCAAAGTACTGAGAGTACTGAAAGACAGGGTCTTGAAAGTTTGAATTTGTAATTGTCCTGGATTTCCTCGAATATGCTTCCAAAATTTACTAGTTTGAAAAAGTTGTTACAATCTATGTTAATTCGGCATTTTTGCAATTGTCCGATACTTTGTCTAAATTTTACTCAATCCCGGCCTTTATAATTGTAGAAAATTGACACAACGGTATATTATGTAAAATAAGACCCCAAGGAAAATAAAAAAAAATACTACTAACCGAGAAAATCAAACAACTATATCAAAGTAGATAATTTTAATCATTAGATTTATTCAATTTTGTGATCCAAGGGAAAATCCACAAGTCGGACTGTATCCGTAATAAAAGTTTTATGAAAACTCACAATTAACAAACAAAGTGAACATTTGTATACTGATAACAAACACAGGCACCTGCCGTTAGAAATAAATTTTTTTTACAATAAGATTCCAAGAACTTTGACAATGAGCATAAAAAAATTAGTCACGGTCGCCATTTTGATTTTTAAGACGGACTTATCTGACATGTTTTTTCTTCATTTGCGTTTCATGCAAAATTAATAGGTAATTAGAACTACAAGTGCAGCAACCTTGTATAAGTCATTAAATTTGAACCTGATAGTGAACATGAACATGAACCTGTAAATATTTTAAGCATGTTTTATTTATGAAATATTTACAAAAACTCTTTAATTAGTTTTTAAATTACTTTTCTAAAACTTATTGACTTTTCACAAAGTAATGGTAATGCATTACTTTGCTCATGTAATGGTAATGTAATGCATTACTTCAAGAAAATTAAGTAATGGTAATGGTTATTTAATGCCCTTATTCATGAAGTAATGGTAATGTACATGTAATGCATTATTTTACAATGTAATTCACCCGAAGCCTGATTCAAACTAAGCCGGAAAACTTTCTGCACTATTTTCTTACGCGTAGACTCAATTCATGTGTTCAATGCATGCCTTCCGGTTTTAGACTTCGGCTGACAGTAAACCCCGTCACGGTCATGTGACCCCGTATAATAACATCTTATTAAACATTAGACATTTCATTTCAGTTTGAGACAGATACCTGTATAACTGGCCAGTTCAAAATAGATTGATCAAGTATGGAATACGTCATAATGGGTTGGACCACTTCCGCCGAGGTGTCAGTTTCCTCTTCCTGTGAGTTCTCGTTCGGTTTCCCGCTCGGATACGCATCTTCATCTTTGTCTTCTGCTAATGAGGTTTTACTACGCGCTGTTGGAACCAGCTGAAATAATAATGAATGTAAAAAACAATGATCTTTTTAACCACATTGCATCGTCTAATCCAATTATCTTACTGTTCTAAACTTTCCTTTGACAAAATTTTAATTTAACTAGTTATTTAAAATAATCTGGCGCCGAGATATGCTAACAAACTTATATGTCGCGTCTGAAAGAAACGTTTGACTTTTTTTACATTTAAATTTCATCGGTATTTGCTTGAGTAGTGAAATTTTAATCTCATTATAGTATGTTTTCAATGACATTTCCAGCACTAAGTGTTTAAATTAAGTCAAATTGTTGGTACGTTTTCAAAAAAGTTGAACTTTTTAGTAGAAATAAATCTAAATTTGAAACCAACGCGTACCTTGCTTCTCCGGAATAAAAAGGACAAAACAAAATTCAATGGAATGGCTACCACACAGCAAACGACACCAACAATAACGCTATTCCAAGACAGGTCTAACAACAACCCAAACTCACCGCGGTACTGAAAAAGCAAGCAAAACACTCAAAAAACATTCCTTTACCTAATATAACAATTTATGAGTGCAATTTGATTTATTTATACAGCTCGTGGACAACAGATTAACCGAATGAATTTTTTTTAATATTTCTTTTTTTATTTATTTCGAAAATCGACTCAAAAAATGAAATCAAAGAAAGTTTGCCTTAATTGAATGTAGTGATACACAGGTGTGTTCTCCACATACATTCTAACCTGTTTATAGGTGAAGTGGTACACCAGGGTGTTCAGACACATGTAGACAGAGAACAGGGTCAGACAGCAGGTCAACCTCTGGGTCCGCGTGAACTGACTATAGGAGGGACAGGTAAAGGGCGATAACCACAGGTGATAGTCCGCCAGGTATTGCGTCCCCTTGGTCAGGAACACCTACAGTCAAAAACAATACATGTGTTGATAAAAATAAAATGGATATTATACATGTGAAACATAATGCGTTCAGATGTTAAAAAATTGACAATCAAGCAGAGAGAACATCTTTGCGTCAGAAATGTTAACTTTATTGTGACCGCGTACCAAAACTAACTTTTGATTGCGACGACTTTTTTTTATGCAGATCTATTAAAGGGACATGGTCACGATTTTGGTCAAAAATTATTTTTACAATTTTAATGTTTACAATGCTTCAGTAAGGCATTGTTAATAAACAACCATGCAAAATTTGAGTGTCGTTCGTTAAGTTATAAGGGAGTTACAGAGCTTACATTTCTTTGCTATGTAAACAAAACTTCTTTTACGTTTGGAATATTGAAGTAAAAATTCCAGTTTTAGAACTAAAATGTATGCGTATTATAATAACGTTAAGAACTGTCTATTTGTGCTTCAAATGAATAAGAACATAGACAAATTAGCTTGACAAAGATTTTACTGGTATATTGAACATACGTAAACAAAAACAAGGCACGAGTCTTGTTTACATGACAAAGAATTGTGAGTCCTGTATCTTGCTTATAACTCTACGACTGACTCTCAAATTTTATTAGATCATTAGAAATGCATTTCTAAAGCTTTGTAAATAAAAAATCAGAAAACTAGAATTTGACCAAAATCGTGACCATGTCCCTTTAAGCAATCATACGTGTACAAAAATAGATATGATGAAATAGATTTAATATCTATACTCGTTTGAACCCCAGGTTCCCGTCCAGTGCCAGGAACTCTCGCTCCACTTTCCCATCCTCCTCCTCCACCGCCAGCCATTTCTCCGATATAAAGTAGAACTCACGTTCTGGGAAATAACAAAATAGACCATTATTATTTTGACTCGGTCTTTCATTTAAAACAAATAGGCAAAATGGTAGAGAGTTATAATATTACTTTTCTTGTAAAATTGAATACCGGTATTTAATATATCACGTTTCAATCAAACAAGTTTGTTTACCATCAATGTTTTATATTAACTACCTGCGGATTTTGAAAATAAGGTTTACATAAAATAACATTATCAATTTTAATAAATAAATCAATTGAATTATTTTTTAAATTTGCATAAAAACCAGTGAGAACTCTGTAAATAAAGAGGTTATGAGGTATATTTGGAATAATTTTGGTATTGCATAAATTATGTATCCTTTATTTGTTTATAGAGCAAGCAAAAAGTTTGATACATTTTAGAAAAAAGTTTAAAAAAAATAAATGATTGCTACACTGACCATTGTTAAGGTCCTTGACGATGACCCGGCTCAGGTACCAGCTTGGGGAGGATCCAACATTGTTATGCCAAATCTGAACCTTCCAGATTTTTCCGATACTCTCAGGCAGCCTGTACAAAAGAAAAACAAATGAAAAGCATGTTGTCTGTGTTAAATCAATGCAAAATTCATACATCCTTGTGGGCAATCAAACCTTAATTCAAATGTAAGCACTTTTTTTTGGGGGGGGGGGGGGGGTCTTACAATTGGGATTCATTGTCAACATCTGCGCAATTAAGTGTCACTTAAAGGCGGTATACAGAGCAACAGTTTTAGTTAAAGAGGGTTTGTCAATACCAAGCTATTGTGGATATCGTGAGACTTACGTCAGAATGAACTTGTCCCTGGAGTTTCTTTCAAACATCGGTCTGTCGTCATCACTGATCAGTTCTCTTGTACCGGACATTCCCTCCTCTCCGTGCAAAATTATACTGATCTGAAAAAAGAGCAAAAAAGTTTTAAAAAAATTAAAAAGCCAAGAACAAAAAAAAAAGATAACTTAATAACTAAAATAAGTTAAGTTAACTAAAATGATAAGCCTATTTAAATAAACCCACGTGTTTTGTAGTAAGAGCATTTGAGGAATCAAAATATAGACTACAGTTAATCACTTCCACATTTACTTTGTGTCATAATTGAGTCGTATGTAAATTTTGAATTACTTTGGTATATGTAGGTGCAAATAAACAATTTACAATATGGCAACAAATTTTGTATTTTTACCGAAACAGTGGGTTTGCAAGCATACAAGGGCGAAAATAACATGCATAGAAAATAACTCAGTCTTTATATCTTGATTTTTTTCTTCTTAATTATCGTTCTACTGTTCTAGCTCCTCCCACCTTAGCAGTTGTTCCGGCCCCCCTTCTGAACCCCGTTTCCACGATGACCTCGAACTTCTGCTTGTCGGTGAGGGCGTTGTCCCTGAGGTAGAGTATTCCCCCCTTCCTGACGTCGTGACGGTCCGCCCTGTGGCAGAGAACCATCAGTGTGACGTATACAATCAGCGCCATCACAGTCAGCGTCACACAGACGGGGTTCTCGTTGGCGCTAAAACAAACCATTGATTGACATGTACAAAATGAACCATTATTTGATAAATGTATAAATAATACTGAATACAGTTACAGTTACAGTTACACTTGCAAACAGTTTCGCGCCGTCTTGAATTCGCCCAGACACAGTTGTGTTTTAAGAGACTGAGATAATTTGAGACATTGGAATTCGCCCGCTCACAACGAGGGCAAAAGGCACGAAAATAAAACGGGGGTGAATATTTTCCTGTATACAGTAACTAAATGAACTTTTGCTGTCGTTATATTTAATGAAGGGTGTTCATCTATAATTACTCGAAGGATTTATCGCTAATAAAAAGGTATATTGATTCACAGACCTGGTCCCGGATAATAAAAGCTCTGATTTACGATTAGTTGACATGTTTGATAGAAATATAAACTTTTTGTTGATGCTAATAATGAATGAAAGGTGGTCCTTTTTAATAAACACTGTATGATGTGTATGATTACTTCATGTGTATAATTGGCCCCGGGGGCATAAAACTTAAACAAGCTGATGTTTGATCTCACTTCCACAATATTTTCCATATTTTTTGTGAACAAAAGTGAGCTCATCTAAGTTTTATGGCCCAAATGCTAGTGTTTGGCTTTGAACAACATGATATCTCTCTATAGTTATTGTTTAGTTACATGGACTTCAGTCATGTAAGCTTTTATTTTTATACTTACTCAAAGAAGGTGTCAACGGGGATCAAGGACAGGACCGGAAACACCTCCACAGAGAACGCACCAAACGTGGACAAGTGGTTACACCTGTAAAAATTACATAACGCTGGGATTAAAACTGTAACGTTCGATTGGAATTTCTTGTGGTTTTATAAATATACAACTATTCATTACATATTCAAAATTACATAAAGTTTTGATTACACTGTTTTCGATTGGATTTTCTTGTGGTTTGATAAATATACAATTAAATTGTATTCATTACACCTGTCAAAATTACATGTACATAACGCTGTGATGAAAACTATAATTTGCGATCGGAATTTCTTGTAGTTTCATCTGTCAAAATTACACAACGCTGTGAATAAAGTATTATTTTCGATTGGAATTTCTTGTGGTTTTATAGATGTATATGCAACTATTCATTACATTTGTCAAAATTACATAAAGCTTTGATAAAATGTTCTCAGTTGAAATTTCATGTGGTTTTATGAAAATTTATAGTGCCATTGCAAAAAATGTACAGTTGTTTATCAAAATATAGAATGCCCCATACAGTCTTGTACAATACAGGGCGTGGCTTGTGCACCAACCTTGCATTTCTTCAACAAAATCTTAAGGGTTCTAAACAAGATCTTTAATAAAATTTTCATTTTTTTGCAATTTAAGAACTAATGTAGAGAGGAAAATAAAAAACATATCAATGCAAAAGTACATAAAATTGTGATTGTACTTTTCATTTTAAAGACTTTGTAGCAAATTACAATATACTAGCTAGTATCACGAAAATCCACTAGAACACGCCTACGTGTAAAACATTGAATACAATTATAACAACCTGCAAAGAGTCATAGCGTAAGTTGACAAGTTCGTTGCCCAGCAACCGTCACGTGACCATCGGTTCTCCTTTTCCCGCCAGAAGAGGCACTGTGTCTGCCAGACGGTGAGGTTGTAGTTCCTGTGTTGTATCTCCCCCGGACGAGGTCTTCCGGCGTTGTATTTAGCGTCCACAAACCCGAGGTAATATTCCCCAGATACTGAAAATGAAAGATAACTGGTATTGGGACATTTTTCCACCACTTCAAATTCATAGTATATATACGTATTCTGGTACCGAATTTGGAGTTTTTCCATCTTCATTGTGTACAGTATATATCGTGGTTCCGGATAGCTGCAAATTCACATCATTGCACATAAAGCTTTATATCAAGCTTAAATTTTTCTCCAAGAATCACTCATGAGTTTCTTTAGTTACATTTATAGTGTTTGACGAGTTTTTAGTTTTGATCTCCGGACGATTCTGGCGTTCAAAATTTGACTAAATACTCACATCAAAATTTTGTTCTTTTGATATTGATTTTCTTAAATATAACTGTTTTTCACACAATTTCAGAATGATCTGGCGAGCAGTGAAAAATATGAGTGAAATCGTCAATATATACGTAAGTTTTTCACTTGACAGTAACACAGATTATAATGTTAAGATATTCAGTGTATAAGTATTTTAAACTCTAGTTTAGAATTTAGATAAAGAGAATATGAAGAGTATATATCGATTTGCTCTTTTGATATTGGTTTTCTAAAATGATTTTCTAAAATATAACTGCATTTCACACAATTTCAGAATGTACAGCAGAGCAGTGAAAAATGTGAGTAAAATCGTCTTTTGATTTCAAGTTCACAATTTTAAAAATATGTCAGTTATTCACTTGACAGTAACACAGATTCTAATGTTAAGATATACATGTACAGTGTACATGTATTCTAATCTCTTTGCCTTGGCAAAGTCTTAACCTCTTTAAGAGTATTGTCCTTTCCGATATCGATATATTTCATTTTATCAAATAAAAAATAGTCAGGTTGTATATTTTATTTGATATATAAGAAATGACAGTATGAATCATAACTTAATTAACAAGTTTATAAGAATGTCGGCTTTAAATAATCGAGACGGAACGAATTGAATAAAGTCCTTTAGTCATTAACACCATGTAGTTTTATCAAACAATTATATTCAAAATGTTCAATTAAAAATTGGATTTATTGTCTGTCTAAAAGATTACGTGGAATTTCAATAACTCTCATTCTCGTCATCAAGAACATTTAATAGAACTCCATGTTTAGTATGACAGAAAGCGGAGGGGACAATGAGCTTATATGGTTATATTTGTAAAGAACGTATAAGAAAAGGTACATTTTGCCTTAATTAAAAAAGAGAAGAGGCCAGGACTGCGTTCTCTTGGAACGATCTTTGACGAACAAAACTTTATAAAACCATTAATTTACCATTTACCTTGATTCTTATAGTTATATTTTACAGCCAATCGATTCAAACACTGGTTAGTTTTTTTTTTATTAAAAAGCATTCACTAATTTGGTCGTAAGCAGTAAGTTCTTTAGAAAACGCAGCCCAGCATGCCTCTCTTTGCTATGTGTCTGTAAAGTTGTGAAGCGTTTCCTCGAGAATGTTTCAGTCATCAATGCTTTCGTTAAATTATTGACAGTATGTTAAGAACATATATTATTGTAGATATATATGCCTTATCGCTTAATTTTTCGAAAACAACTTGTTGATTTTCCCGCTCATATTAACATTTTTAAATATAAACGAACAATGCTTTTATTTGGTTGGCAAGGTTCTATTGAATCAGATTTATTTTCTAGTTGCATATTCATTATGAACACAACTTTTCATTTCTAGTCTTTGTCACGTCTGATTTAGTATAGAATATAATATTTTCTATCCAGCAATCTATACATGTATGTTATAAAAAAACATGACACTTTCCTCGTTTACAAAACTAATAGTTTGAAATTAATTCAATTAAATAATCTTCATAAATGCTTTAACAAAGCAAAACCAGCAAAGTAGTTTCATTGGTCGAAATTTTACTTTTCACAAGCCTTAAATGCCTCACTGGTCCGTCCAGTTGTACCTCGTTTTCGTTTGTAATGTTTTTGTAATGATTTTCGTACACCTCATCAATAATTTAGCAGAATCGACCGAACCTACTAGTAGTATACAATTATTTAATGCTTGAGCAGTCAATAGACCAGAAAATTTTTCCGAGGTGCAGGGAACAGCTCAGTATGATCTATTGCCCGAGACCGTTGGCCTCGGGCAATAGATCATACTGAGCTGTTCCCTGCACCAAGGGAAAAAATTCTGGTCTATTGACTGTTCAAGCATTAAATAATTGTTTTATTACCTAATTCCTTTTTTAGTTTTCGGGGTTTACAATTTGCATATTGCAGATGGTTTTCGTGCCATTATGAAATACATTAAGATTGTTTTCATCTTTTACATGCTCCAAACCTGTTGCATGCATTACAACATCTCAATTTAATATTAATTTACACAAAGAAGGGGGAGTATTCAACCCATTAGATTTTCAATAGTCTTTTACCTTATATGAGGCTTTAACACTGTTAATTATTTGATACTCCATTTTTATTACATTGAATTTGGTTTCACCAAGTACTAAGAACAGCGTATATGTAAAGGAATATACATTCCCTGAGAACTATCGAAAGGATGTAACATTAACATACACGCGTTCTGAAATACGTTGCCGGTCCAACAGATCGCAGTCTATTGACCGGCGGTCCAATAGATCGCAGTCTATTGACCGGCAGTCCAATAGATCGAAGTCTATTGACCGGCGGTCTAATAGATCGCAGTCTATTGACCGGCGGTCCAATAGATCGAGACTGGCGGTCTAATAGATCTCAGTCTATTGACCGGCAGTCCAGAATAGACGCAAATATCTAATTTGTAATAAAACAACAAAATTCCTTTGATTAGGTAATAAGGTAAAATATTAAGATACTAGTAAATGTATGTGTGTTTATGTGCAAATCATACCTAAAGTATGCATGTACATACATTAATATATTAACACACAGAGCGGAACAACCAATTATAATATGAAGGATTAGACTATGTCAATAGGACTATGCATACACCCAGGGCATGCGCACAATTGGATGTGTATGTCGTGCTTTCTGAAGATGTTAAAACACACAAGGAATGCTCGCCCTTTGAAACAAAACACAAAACACGGTATATTGGCAATGATTGTTTTATTCGTTTCACTTTCATGTACACAGATCAAGATGCATAATACATTTAAGTAGATGGTTGTTCTTACCTTAAAACTGTTTGTCTCTCTTTGTCTCATATTTGATAAAATAATCTGACGTATATGCCAGTTATTACACATTTGTTTTACTTTCTTACCTTATAGATCCACGTCTTACAGTCCCCTACGTTAAGCAACCAAAATGGAAAGTTTCAAATATATAAACCTCGTTTGCTTCAGCATTGTCAGATATCATAAAAACTTTGTTTGCTCCTATTTAGATATTAGATTACCAATTTGATTACTTGAATGGCGATGAAGGCCAAACACGATATGAACTTTACTGCAAAAAGAAAAAGAGATCACACTGTTTTACCATTGGTTTTGGGATTTCAATTACTATCATCGTTGGTAAGAAATGAAATGTAGAAAATATAGAATTATTACAAATGCACGCGTACATAAAGGTACTAGACGTTAAGTAAAATGTTATGCGTACGTGCATGTTCTTTAGTTGTGTGTCACTTACTTCGAAACGGAAATAGACCTCCTTGGTTAGATTATTGGGAAAACCTGATCATACCTGCAACGTCAAACTGATACCAAATCTCTCCAGCGTAGGTAGGAATCAGAATAATGTTCATGTGTTTTTTCCTACTCACTTTTGATTATTTTTGACTATGCATTCAAAATATGACTGGCTACACTACAGTGTTCATTCACACACACGGTCAAGTATGACGTCATGCTGTTACAGTCACGTGATGACAAAACTCTAGCGTGCAGGGATCTGCATGAATCTAAAAACAAAAGCAGCATTCATGTTAGTTTTCTTGAAAGTTACAAGCCTTCTAAATTTCAATGTTTAAAAACGTTTACCTTTTCTTTCATACAAGAAAGAGGGTTTTATTTTGACTATTGGTCACGAATTAAGTAGATATAAATGTTATGAAAGTTCGTAGACGGTTATTTTTTGTTTAAATGAATACATCAATTAGCCCACGAGTCATGTGTGACATATTACTTGTTTTAAACAGATAAATTTTCAGCAGTTTCCAAACATTTCAGTATTGCGTCTGACATAATTATGTCTTACCATTGAAGAACCCGGAAGGCAAGAATACCCGGATATCTGTTTGGGCGGCTGGACTCTCCTGCTTCAGAAGGTATCTCTGTGGCGTGGGATGTTTCTTGTACCTGCATGAAAACCATCAATGAAAGTCAGTCTCTTTTGTATTAATAATATGCCAACTTTGCAATCTTAAAACGGCTGGAATGTCGTGGCCATTTTAGGACTATATTTATCTCTTTGAGACAAAGAGCTCTGTATAGTGATATATAGGAAAACATTTAAATTTTATAACTAAAATATTTGGGTTTTTCATCCATAAATAATAGTTCATGGCTTAAAAATCATTTCTAAAATCTTATGGTTGATCCGATGGGCAATTTGATGACCATCCAACCTGCTAAACATGTAAATCCCTCCGTGGATGTTTCTTTATATCAAAGAAAATTTAAATTAATCTTGGTATCAAACTTGAATGTGGGTTAACCATTTAGTGCATTAGTTCGTGCCTGTTTATAACATGGGTTGAATACTTGAGTTTCCTCATGTCTGTTTCGATTTTCCAAAGAAAACTGTTATAAACAAGCCATAACGACATCCGTAATATCCGTGCTACGTGTTATTCTACATTTCAATTGCGTACTGGTAAGTACTTATTGTTTTTCCCCCCACAGAATGGTTCAAAGACAAAGAATGAAAAGCGGTCCTTTCTTCTCCTGCAATTGTTTCTATCATTTTGAGCAAGTTACAGAGATAACGCAGCAGATAAAAAGTTTCTTTGGGTTGATATTATCTTTACTTTATGTATCAATGAATTGATGATCATAAGCTATTTGATATTTTGAAAGATGTTAATATATCAATAGTGCCTGTTTAGGAGGGTAAGAGTTGAAATTGACACCCCGGGAAAACTATTGTCAACCGCCGCGAAGCGGATGTTGACAATGGTTTTCGAGGGGTGTCAATTTCAACTCTTACCCTCCTAAACAGGTACTATTTATTTTATTATACTGAATGTTTCAATTTTAAAGAAAACTTTACTACTCTTATATATGAATGACGTGAATTCTTTGGCGAACGGTTCGCGCATAGTTTACGCGCATGTAAAAATTCGTTGTGTTACCCGTTGCTAAGTGTGTTGCTTACGCTTAGGTTATAGAACGGATTATCAACTGCGTCTTAACCAATCAGATTTCAGTATTTAACATGAAAGTATAATAATATGATTTAACAACTTCTAGATATATTAAAAATGTCCATAATATGTTTTCGGGTTTCAAAAAAGGTCATGTCTGTTTCATTTTTGTTTAGATGTGTTTACATGGTGTTATTTGTGTTGTTGTGCATGAATTATATTTTTTATTTTTTAATACCTTCTTCTTAATTTTTCAATTCACTTTACAAAAGTAAAAAAATGAAAAGTAGGTTTTGAAATAGAAGAAATATTGTATTAAGTTAAATGATCTTTTGTTTTGTCCATGAATCTATAGGTGTATAAGAGTTCATAAATTATACTTATAAATCAAAATGGTTAGCTATTGAAATGGACGAAAAAATGATTATAATAGCAATGTACAATCATGTAAATTGAATATGTCTTGACAGCCAATCTTATTGTACACAAAAAATAAATATAGTCTCAAAAAATCATACTTTGCTTTTTTATTGATCTGAAGCAATACTTAGAATACTTTTGTTTTATCAGCTATTTGCATTGTTTGTTTCTCAGAAAGGGATAAAAGATGAATGCTTTTAACAAAATAAAAATAACAAACAACTGTTTATGCAAACTGTCAACATATGAATTACATGGATTTTTTTTTCGAACATGAAATAAAATCTAAAGGCATTGTATTTTTAAAAGTTTTCAAGCAATTTCAGATCGGACATTCAAAACATTTATTTTTAAATAATATTTTGATATCCAAAATACAACCAAAAATTCAATTTGGGCTGGAAATGTTAAGTGAAATATTTTAATTCTGATTGTATCACATCATTTGATTGGCTAAACCAGTTCTTATATATCGTGTAACATAACCCTGGACAGTTTAATACTTTTGTTATAACTTAATGAATGAATTACGCCAAAGTGCAATTTGTGTAACATTTAAGTAAAAAGATTACAAAAAGCATACATATATAATGGTCCCTCATCCGAGCATTATTTTAAGAGTGTAAAGGATAAGATACATTATATGTTTTAAGCATAAGGCTCAATAGGTATCGTATAGCATGGTTATCTTTAGTAGCATAACATTAAAACGAGTGATCATTTGACAACACAGAACCTTACCTCTTTAAAAAGGCCTGTCCGAGCGCGGTAATCATCTTAAAAGAATTTGTGACAACCCCTCTACAGGGTTTGGGAAACAAAACAAAAGGCGTCTGTAGGTGGGTATATGATATCCTCTTAGGCCTCAGACGCATAACATTAGTTTATCATATTTGTGAAAAGTAATTGAAGGCAAAGGTGTTCTTGGCCTTGACGTTTTTACAGGAGTTTGAATTTGTAATCCGGTTTTATCATTGAAAATACTCATATAAAATCTAAATCCAAAGCTGATAGGCTTTTTGCTTTTGTGGTAGTAGTTATTGCCCAGAGTGCTACTAATTTAAGAGACATCATTTTGAGATTCAATGTTTGAAGTAGACAAAGACCACATAAAATCGCAATAGCTTTGAAACATCCAATGTCCGCGTACATTTACAGGAAGTCTCAGGAGGCCTATATTAAGAATATCTTTTAATTATTGTTGAAATCAATGTCTGGTTGTTAATCATTTTTACATTGAAAAAAAATGAGTTAAAAAATTATTAATTTATGTTAAAATTTATAACTAAATATTAGAACATTCACTTCAGAAAGTTGACGGAGATTAATTTTCCATTAAATGCACTATTCAACCCATGCCACGCATGTTGATACTTTTTATTGGTGGCTGGTTTGCGGGTTTCGTTTGTAACGTAGCATTCGAAGAATGATCCTCATTGACTCTCAATCTGTTTCCAGATAAAACATAAGTTATCAAGGATAATTTCCTTACCAAGGGATGAAACTCTCCCATGTGTGGCATAATCAGTAGAGTTTTGTGTCTTGACAACCTGGTAGGAATAGATATTAAAGTTGATTTCAATAATGGAAACCAACTACTGTAGAAGCACATATTTTCGTTGGGTCAAAATTTCGTTGTTTTTAAACCAAATAAAATTCTGTTGGCATTTAATTTCGTCATATTGTGATTTCTTTGTAATCATTAATACTTGGGTTAAAAATTCGTCATGAATTTAATTTCGTTGATTTATACTGCCAACAAAAATAACGAAATTAAATCCTCAACGAATATTTCTGCTTCTACAGTATGTATTATTCAAAGAAGAGAAATGATAATAGCTTCCTCTACTATCCAATAAATATGCTTTTATTCATAATTCTCCCAATAAACCTAATAGAAAGAAATATCAGATTTTAACATTCATTCTTTTGAATCTTAGAAATTTCTACAAAACAATTATGCACAAACATATTTAAATCCCTATATATTTTTTGCTAATATAATAATTTGTTTTTCTATACATCAATTTCCGATTTGAATTAAATCCAATGATCTAGAAGACATACTGTCCGTCGCATTGACATTAGCTCCTACAGTCGTCGTGTTATCGGATTTAATCCTAATGTGACAATTGGTATAACTTTCAAAAATGATTTCAATATATTTAAGTTTCAAATTATGCATTCTAGCTTCTAACAACGACCATTGACCTTCAGTGTATTTGTCACTAAAACTTGCCCCCAGTCCTAAATGGATGCGTTTGTTTCAACCAAATAATCAATCTGTAGATTTTTAATTAGTCTTCTATTAAATTTCTCAAAATCGTTTATCAACTATGTAATTTCTTAAACAATTTCCTCTGAATTATGTGTTATTAAAGCAAAGCAGGAATTTTTCAACTTTTATTTTTGCTTTGAATGTATAAACAGTTAGACCAATCGAAGACGCAAACTTCCGTATCGGAACCGAATGTTCTTGCATTGTTTCTAATATAATGTCATGATTTTAGAGATCATTTCTTCAGGATAGAAAAATTTTAAATTTTATCGATTAAATAATAAGCCCACAAATTTAATCTTTGACTTTGTGTCTTCAATGACTTTTAATGATTTTTTGAAAAACCAAGATAATCTAAATCACCCATTACTAATTCACTTTTGCATCAAAATTCGTTTTGATAATAAGAGAAACGTTGATAATGTAACAAAACTGTATCCATTGCTCTGAAAGCTGCAAAAACTGGTTTATATAACTTAGTTAAAACCTCTCGGTGCTGAGGCTACATAGTAATACATTAATTTATACAAAATATTATTCCAGTAGAATGCCAACATTTTTGTAAAATCTGGATGAATACTAACTATAAAATAAGCATCTTTTGGATCAATACAAATCAAATAATCATATTTTTTAATTGCAGAATCTCTTGTCTTTTATGTTAGTTTTTTACAAACTCATTAAAATTAAACCTTTTTTTAAATTAATTATTGGTCTTTGAGAGCCATCTCTTTGTGGTTCAAGAATAAATTTGAAATAAATTTATTTGTTGGGACGTCAACTTCTTCAATTCCATTCTTTGCTAATAAAGTTTCTGCCTCATTGTGAAAAAAGTGCAGATTCATTTCATTTTAGTCTTTAAATTGAGATCCCAAATTGTATGCTTTGGTACACATGAAAACAATACTACATATCAAATGCAATGATAACTTCTGAAAACCGTAAGGCGATATGTAATTGAATATATTCATCGACAGTCTAGCACATGTTAGTTTGCGAAAGACACTTCTGGATTACTCTAGCGTTAGCAATTACTTTATTTCAAAAATACCATGGCCATAAATTGTGTCTTTCCTATGACGAAAGCGGTAATTATGACTGTGTTAATCTTTTTCACGCTTTTAAAAGGATTTAAAGACAACAAGTAGGTTTTTGATTCAATGACACAAAGTGTTTTGGGGCAATAACAAAATATCAGTATATTATATGGCAATGTTAGGTATGATTGATTAAGTAAAATAACAAAGCTTGTTTTCGAAACCAATTTCGCTTTTGTATCATTTTTTTACTAAAATTTTGATATTTGTTCAGGGTATGTTTACATTAAAAAAAGTGACAATTTAACTAACTTATGCACAATTAGTACTTTTTAAAGTCTTACTTTGTGCAATGATGGTGTCAGCTTTTTTATAAAATGACATTTGGATTTTTATAAGTACATTTAAAATTTTAAAAATTAAATAAAGTAAGAAATATTGGAATGAGAAATCTTGCACCTTGCGCTGTGTAATTAAGAAATTTAGAAAGGACACAAATGACCCCCCCCCCTTCATATTTTTTTCAGATCTTGAAATCCCTTAAATAAGTCTGTAGCTGCGCAGTTCGACAGCTGTTCTGAGTGATTAAATAGGCATTGTCCTGTTCTTGTTTGCATGCTTTTAAAACAAAATGACATGTAGGACTTCATATTTATTGTTTTTATATCTTTTGGCAACATTTTTGACCAGTTTCGGGCAGAAACAAGCCAGTTCAAGAAAAGTTTGCATTCTTATCCTTCAATGTACAAGATAGCTGCACATCCCCTTAAGAGTTCCGGCCCTTAATTGATACTGCGTATTACTTTCACGCCGCCAACTTTCGAATATGTTACATGACCTACTAGTATTTTTTTTATGTTGCAAACTCTTTTGACTCTATCAAAGCTTGAATTAGCTATTTGTCAATTTCAAAACCAAATCGTGGCTCCTCAGAGTTTTGGACATGTTCTATTTTGGTGACCACGTACACGTCCATACTAGAGACCACGCAATTTTCTGTGCCAAGGCACATGTCAACATTCATTAGAATCTCTATGTGTGCATTGAAAATCTTGCTTGTGGCCAAGCAGCAAAAAGGTTTTTTAACCAAAATATTTTGCGATGTAATGAACGTAACAATCTCCCATCCTGATCTTAACGACATTTTAAGATACGTTTAAACCAATGTTAAACATTACTCAAATTGACATATGTATCAGAATACAAAAGATGTGGAGTATATATTGGTTTGGGGCAATCGCATAAGCAGTTAAATGCGTTATTATAGGCAGTGTTTTGAGACTAGCCTTTTGTTAGCTGTGGGTATTTAGTTCCCGGTTGAAAGATAAGTTGGAAGACCGGGAACCTAAGGTTCCATGTGCGTTTTAAAGTTGCAATTTACGGCGAACTAAATATTACGCTAATTTTGGAATGATTATTCTAATTTTATCAAAAGGTTTGCGGAAAAAATAGTTTTATTACATTTTACAGGCAATTTACAGTCGGTTCAAGCATATCTTTTACAACATACACCATAGCATAGCATAGCATTGAAATCTCATAGCATAGCATTGAAATCTCATAGCATAGCATTGGAATCTCATACCATAGCATACAATCTCATAGAATCGCATTCGTCATATCATACCATAGCATACCATAGCATAGCATACAACATTCTTTTAACTCGGTTTTAAATATTTTTATTTTTAAAAATAAATGTTTACATAATAGATTTGTGGTAAACTTTGGCTTCTTATTATTTTACTTCGAAATGTGTGGAACTCTTCTGTGTATTGAGGCGTTTTTGTTCAAATCTCATAGCATACCATAGCATAGCATACCATATCATTAAGCCCTTCATTTCAATTTCTCATAGCATAGCATACAAATCTCATAGCATAGCATACAAATCTCATAGCATATCATTAAAATGGCAAACCATAGCATAGCATAAATTTGTAAAAGATATGCATGAAATGACTGTACTACTGTAATCTATACAGGCCTTTGACTTTCTCAGAAATACGCTAACCGACATCGTGGAATAAAGTTAATTTCACGCACAGATTTTGTGAGTCGCTTTATTTTGCATAAAAACAAACTACACCAGTTCACTTTACTGGGCTGGAGATGGTGCCCAAAAGAATACTGTAAACCAACTTTTTTACGCGTGCAAGAAATTTTTGCGAGGTTCGCGAGAGCCTCATCGTCGCAAAAATTTCTCGCCGCGGACGAGTATTTACCATATAATCGTAATTTTAAAAAAGGCTTGGTCGCGAAAATAAGTCGTTGCGAACCAGTTAATTTTAGGGAAATTGCGAAATAAAGTTGTCGCGAATAATATTTGGTTTACAGTAATTTTTGGCAAGTGAAGTGACGATATTTGTAGTAAATTGTCTGAGAATATTTTGTAAAAGATATGTTTTGAAAATAAGACTAATCAGTCAAAAACTAGCGCAATTTTTGCGTCGTGAATTGCTAGTTTTTAATATGTACGGAACTGTAGCTCCCAGTTCGTACCTCTGAATGTTACAAACCTTCAGCTAGATATAGTTTTTTTTGCATCTTCCAAAGTCAAGGGTTATTGATCCGCTCCACTCTACATAAACCCTTGACTGAAAAGACAATACATATGCGGGTTAACGATTACGCCATCTAGTGATTTTACTTATTTAGGGAATTTTGTGATTTCTTGCTCTGACCAATTAGAGAATGCGTTATAAACAGAAACAATATAGCAACGTGGCTGCTCCCATTAACAAAATCGAATTTGTACAAAAGATGGATTCACCCGGACTTTAAAACCGACAGCAGTAAGTCAAATACTTACGAGTCCGTCTCAAATTTATTTGACAATGGTTCAACATTGATCAATGCACACTTCACAACATTATTAAAACAGCGCTTCTTATTTGATCATGCAAACTTGTATGATACCAACCAGCGTAAGATGTTTCTAACCCAGTTAAACTATGCCTATTCGGTCAAGGGTTTATGTAGAGTCGAGCGGATCAGAAACCCTTGAGTTGGAAAGATGCCTTTTTGGAGAACTTGGAAGGAATTAAAGTGCATTAAAAACAAACAAAATCGAAATATTTTCTCCACAGACATTTATTTCAATGAAAATATAACATGAAAATAATACAAAAGCAATTTATTTTTCACCAAGATTTTCCTCTAGCAATTCTCGATTTAAAATATATACATATTCTTGTTGCAAGGAATTCTCTTCTCTACAGAGTATAATTCCACCTGCTACAATGCCTCAAAATATTGCCTCAGTGAGTTGATGTCCGGATTCATATTGCGAGGACATGATGGAGAGGTCGCCATGTTTAAAAGATTCCTTACAATTGGACCTAAATGAAAAGCAACCCAAACATTTAACAAAACATTTTTTTCATTTGAGTGTTGTGTTATATATAATACCGATTTATGATGATGAAGCATTTCTCTTTGTCAAACACATGATCTCACACGTGAATGAAAGGTACCTAAATATTACCTAAACAGTTATTGCATTGACCTTTCCTTTCCGGGATTTTTAACTAACAGTAAACAGAATACAAAGTATTGTCTTGTGAAATATTATTTTGTCGTTCAATAACCTTCCCAGAATTTCAATTAATAGTTAACAAAATACAAAGTATTGTCGTATGAAATATACGTTTCTCTATTTAAGTTTATGGAAAGTATCATATAAAACTTACAGACTGGTAACATGCACCATAAGTTTCCATCCGCCATTGACAGTTCTGTTTGAGTACCTTGATCGTTCTTCAATTCTGATTCTTCGGAGATTGATGAACCTAAAAAGGCAAAATAAATCTAAATTGTTTAGTCTGTGTCAGCTATTATTAAAAAAAAAAGAAAACTAGGGAAAGACCCTTTGTCTTTAAGCATGTCACTTTAGAACATAAAAGCAATTAACATATGTAAGCCATTTCTCTCTCAAATATTGAATTCAAAATTAATTACTTCTTATCTCCAACACAGTTTTAGTGATTACATAATATGTAACTCTGTTTGACAAGGCTATGTTAAAATGTTTTACTTGAAAAGTCTTAGGTACGTGTACTTACTTGGTCTCCGTCTGTCGTTCTGCAAGGCCGTAGATTGTGATGGTTGTCTGAAATGTAGAATTAATTACTTATAATGTAAGCTGTATAGACTGTAGTCTTTTGTTATTATACATGTAGAAGCTATATTAAGGAAAAGTAGCCCTGCGAAATCATTTCTTGATAAAATTGTTTAAAGTCAATATAATTTTTTTTTGGTGTTTTTTTTTAATTCTTCATCTTCGTCTTCGTCTTGATGATTTTAAAATAAAATATTGATAACTAATTGAGGATTTTTTTGGTGTATGAAATACCTGGAATGATGGAAATTACAGTTATTGGATAGTTAGTACAAAATAAGAGAATATACATGCTTTTAATTCTATAAAACTTACTGTATGTGGTGAATTTCATCAAAGCTTTCCGCGAACATATCCATTCTTGATGTTGGGATTTTTTTGTTTTGATGTTTATTGGTCTTCTTATCAGAGAGAGAAACTGAAGGCTTTTTCATTCTAAGGAGTAACACAAATAAAGATTAAATTTAAAAGAATAAAGGATAGTTTCGATTATAGATATAAATTGGACAAAACTATGCATTTCAACAAGTAGCAGAACTGCTATTTGTTGAATTTGACAAATCAATTATATTCTATCCTCTATCATGCATCCTATCCCACTAATGAGCTATTTTCTATCCTATTTATCCCTTACCATCCATATTAAGGAATAAAAGATAAACAAATATGACTAAAAATGATTTTATCAAATAATGTAATTCTGTAATACACAAATGTAGGGTACCATTTCCGTGATGAAGATTTAATAATATTTTATCATTGGTACATGTATTACATGCATTTGATTAGATCTCTCATTACCATTAGTAGGAAACCAGGTTACACCTGCGTTCTTGCATAAAGAATATTAAATATATTTCCTGCTTAGAATGAAAGGATCTGATTTTTACTAATCAGAGGATGGTCATACGTGCGTTTATTTTCATTAAAACAATTATTTCATTTGCATACTGCATAGACCTTTTTTCGGAGGTGTCTTAATCAACATGACAAACACGTGATCTGTTCTTGACCATTGGGTGTCCAAAGTGATATCTTTACTCAAAATGTAGAAAAATGTCAAATATCAATATTTTCAGAAAAAAGCAATAAACAGAGATACAGCGGTATATCACCGTTTGGAATCATATCTTGATACTTTTGCAAAACGTAAGATTCGATTCACCTGCTTTTGGGGTACCGGAAGGCTTTGGAATATGGATTGCTCTTGATCTTCAGCTCCGTGACCTGCCTGTTGTTGTATGCTGTAACTGCTTCAAACGTCGATACAGGAATTGGAATTTCAAGCACCGAAAATATGTCAGTCTTGTGTTTGATGAGAGATATTCTCACTAAATACTTCTTAAGGGTTCGGAGACTGAACTGTAAATTGATACAAAGATTCGCAACAATCAACTTATACTCAAATGCTACATATCAAATTGTACGTAGATAACCCCAGTACGATTTTATCGAAATATCAATTAACACATCCTCCATGTAAATTGGTACGTAGACAACCCCAGTACTATTTTATCGAAATATCAATTAACACAATTAAAGCCAATAAAGCAAGGCATAAGCCACAATTTTAAGAAGTGACTAAGAAAACAACTTACGATTCTACATTTACAGCTAGGTTGGTTTGGAAGATTCACATTCTGGAATGATATAATATTGGCCATCTATTCCGACCAAATTTGTGGAGAATTTGGATGCTTAAAAAAGTTGTTATTTAATTCTTGTTCAGCTTTTCTAATAGCAAAACGTAAGATTCGATTTACCTGCTTTTGGGGTACCGGAAGGCTTTCGGATATGGATTGCTCTTGATCTTCAGCTCTATGACCTGCCTGTTGTTGTATGCTGTAACTGCTTCAAACGTTGATACAGGAACCGGAATTTCAAGCACCGAAAATATGTCAGTCTTGTGTTTGATGAGAGATATTCTCACTAAATACTTCTTAAGGGTTCGGAGACTGAACTGTAAATTGATACAAAGATACGCAAAAATCAATTTGTACTTAAATGCTTCATGTCAAATGCTACGTAGATAACCCCAGTACGATTTTATCGAAATATCAATTAACACATCCTACATGTCAAATGATACGTAAACATCTCCAGTACGATTTTATCGAAATATCAATTAACACATTTATAACCGATAAAGCAAGGCTTAAGCCACTATTTTAAGAAGTGACTAAGAAAACAACTTACAATTCCACATTTACCGCTAGGTTGGTTTGAAAGTTTTACATTCTGGAATGATATGATTTTTGCCATCCATTCCGACCCAATTTGTGGAGAATCTGGATGCTTGAAAAAGTTGTTAGTAAAATCTTGTTCAGCTTCTCCAATAGCTACCCATTTGTTGTCCACAAATTTAAAATAATTGGTGTCAACTGGGATTATATCAAACATTATGTCATACAATCCCGCAGGATCCAGGCCTTTCAAGGTGAGCTTTACATACGGAAACATTCTCCTGAAATAAAATGGATAATACAAGTATTTAAAATGAAATCAAACCAGGTTATCATATGTTAAGAGGGATTATAAATATCTATTAAAGTCAATACATTTTGCTTTTCCAACGTCCACACAGCTTATGGTCCCAGGTTTACCAACATGCATGTTGTTAACCAACTCAACAACACATTTCTTAACGATAATCTACTGAACATGTTCATGAATATGACGTCAAAGAATTTGTATGAGAAAACTGATGAGAGAGAGTCAAGGACAAGAGGATGTTGGATAAACAGTGATTGGGAGCATGTTTCGATGATAAAAGATATATACCTTATTTTAAGTCATATTATCTTCACATACATACCGTCCTGTTCTGTTGATAATCATCTCAGTTCCTAGTCTGTAGAATTTATTCCAAAGGTTGCCCTTTTCCAATTCCAGCGATACGGAACCATTTTGCAAAGGCGAAAACGTATTTGTTGTATTCCCTCTTTCAGTGTCCTCAGACTTGCTCTCAGACCCAGAGGTGTTTGGATACCCTGAGGAACCCGAGGTAGACACCGTGTAGGTCTCTGTATCTGATGATTGTACCTCTAGTTCTTCTGACGAAGAAACATTGGAAGAGGATGACTGCGTGTTGAAAAGAGACCAATTCATCCTCGGAGATGAATTGAATGAATACGTTTCAAAGCGCCGCCTCTTTGCTGCAGTGTTTCTTTTTTCTTAATCACTCGTTTCAGCTCCGAAATAATCTTTATATTCTATTGCAAGTGCTTGCCTCCATGAATAAATAAATTGAAATTAAACATAGCCGATTGCAATAGATTCTTAAACAAATTGCTAGAATATAACATCGAAAATTACGAAGAAACATTTAAAACAATCTTATAAGAATTGTTCAACTGTTATGAAACCCAAGTAATTTGTAAAAATGGTTTTGAATACTGAAATGTAGTTACATTGAGATACCAAATAACTAAACTCAAAACTTGGTTAATTGCAAAAGATACACATTGACTATGATTTAAGAACATGAAAAAAGGAAATACCGATATGTCATTAATATCATTTCATGGATAAATGTAAAAAAAATCTTACTTACTTGTGGTCCTGTTAAAGTTTTGATTTTATGCAGATTAATGGTTTCTGTGTGAAATAAATACATTTTGCGAAATAAAAACTGCGTAACTTCATAAATGAAAACTCGTTATTTCGCCTTTAGAAGGTTCTTGTTTCCAGTGTTTACAGGAAACATAGAAACCGATTCGCTAGATTTTTATTGTACTTTTATTAACAACGCCACCAAACCAGATTTAACTGCTGAAACTGTTAACTTAATATAAATGTTTGTCGGTTTTTTTTCATATTTGAAATCGTGACATTACACAATTATTCGATATTTCATTATAATTAACATTAGTATGTGTACATGTAGAACTGCGTAGATAATTCCAGAAAGGTTACAACGTTTCTAGTGATCCTTGCGCAAGATTTTAATGAGGACGAGTGGCCAGCTTGCCTGTCAGGTCTACCCTTAATGTTTGTAAATATGATTAACATTACAATAAAGTTATATTCATTAAGGTTAATTCAAAATCTTTTTTTGGATTTGTATAATTCTCTCTCTTGAAAACCTTAATGTACCAAAATGGCCAGTTAAACCCAATCTTCTTAAAGATTTCTTCTCTTTTAACTTGTGTTTGATTTTTTTTCCCATCAGATACCTGTGTATACATGTATGCTTACTAAAAGTTTCAATTCAGTTATTTACATGTACATTTACTTAGTAAGTTTTTTAAAGCAGAAAAAACTGTTAAAACTTTAAAATCACGATTTTCTATCATGTGTTTAGATTTTTAAAAAACCCTAAAATATAGAGTATCATCAATATTCCTGTATTAACTGCAAAATAATTTGCTGTCAAGTGTCCTTATATTCTAACAATATCAATCTATTAAGGTCTTCATTTAATTTCATGGCATTAGTTTTCAAACTCAAATATTTTTATACAATTTGCAGCATAAAAAAGTATAAAATGAATGAACCTTTCAACGTTTCAGTTATACTTTACTGGTTTTGGTTTGATATAATCTATGCATAGTAATAAGACATTCGAAACACAAGCAAACAAATGTAAAAGAGCGAATATGTAGTACATTTGATTAATTATATTAGTAGTGACGTTCATTTGACTTTCGGAATTAAAGTTATTGTATATCGTCAATTCTCTTGTATAAATTAACCATGGAATATTATACAATTATTTAATGCTTGAGCAGTCAATAGACCAGAATATTTTTCCCGAAGTACAGGGAACAGCTCAGTATGATATATTGCCCCAGGCCAATGGCCACGGGCAATAGATCATAATGAGCTGTTTCGCTGCACCAACGGAAAAAAAATTCTGGTCTATTGAGTGTTCAAGCATTAAATAATTGTTTTATTACCTAATTCCTTTTTTAGTTTTCGGGGTTTACAATTTGCATATTGCAGATGGTTTTTGTGCCATTATGCAAGATACTAAGATTTTGTTCATCTTTTTTATGCACAGAACCTGTTGCATGCATTACAGCATCTCAATTTAATATTAGTTTACACAAAGGAGGGGGTCTTAAACCCATTAGATTTTAAATAGTCTTTTACCTTATTTGAGGCTTTAAAGCTGTTGATTATTTGATACTCCATTTTGATAACATTGAATTTGGTTTCACCAAGTACTAAAAACAACGTCTATGAAATGGAATATACCTTCCCCGAGAACTATTGAGAGGATGTAACATTAACATACCCGCGTTCTGAAATACGTTGCCGGTCCAATAGATCGCAGTCTATTGACCGGCGGTCTAATAGATCGCAGTCTATTGACTGGCAGTTCAAAATAAACGCAAATATTTAAATGGTAATAAAACAACAAAATCCCTTCGATTAGGTAATAAAACAAATTATAAAACATTTCCTCAAGTATGAAAACATTTCAAATGAATAAATGTTTCGAATTGAGATTGAAGTCACCAGAAGAACAATTCTAGACTCCGCAAAAAGTATTTAATCTAAAACAGACTACAAAAAGTGTTTATATATTACATACCCTACCAAAATGATTATCCCACCTCAGACTCAACAAAAAGTGTTTCTTCCATTTAAATCTCTAAACATTTAAGCGTTTTTCCATTATAAACACCGCAAAAACTGTGTCCGCCAAAGTAAACTCTGTAGAAATTATTACTCCACTGTAGACTACATAAAGTATTTTTTCAGATGAAAGTACTTTCATAAATTGCAGAAAGCGTTTCTTCCATTATAAACTCAGCAGAAACTGTTTCTTTAATAATATACTCTGCAGAAAATGTATCTTCCTTTGCTAAAAATGTTTCTTCTATAATAGATCCTGCAGAAAGTGTTTCTTCAATTGCAATCACTGTAAAAGGTGTTTACTCCATTATAAATTCCGCAGAGTGTATTTCTTCTATTATAGACTCTAAATAAAGCGTTCCTTTCATTATAGACTCAGCAGAAAATATTCCCTAGAATGTGTTTCATCAATTTAAGACTCTGCCAAGTGTTTTTATTTTTTATTGTAAACTTTACATAAAAGGTTCCTTCCACTGAAGACTCCGTAAAAATTGTTTCTTCCATTACAAATTCTGCAGAAAGTGTTCCTCCGGTTATAGACTGTACATAAATCGTCTTTATTAAAGACTTTACGTAAAGTGTTTCTCCCATTTAAGACTCTAAAGGTAGTGTTTCCATTATAGATTCTGTTGAAAATGTTTCTTTCGTTGTAGACTCTGCAGAAACTCTAAAGCAAGTGTTTCTTTCATTATAAACGCTCCAGAAACTCTGAGGAAAGTGGGGTTTTTTAAACTAGACTATGCAGAAACCTTTCCCCCATAATTGACTTTGCAGACACTTTTTCTTCCTCTACAGAATAAGAATGGAATTTGTAAAAATTAAAGATAAAGATTTGTGATAAAAATCCAGATCTATAAAAAGTTAAAAATTGTTGTTGCAAAAAGTATAAATTACCAATTTTAAACATAAATGAAATTAAAGAATACCATTTGTTATAAGAAAAAGTTGATAAAACGATATACTCAAAAGTCTTTGTCACTGATTGATAATTAACAGTTATCTGTTCGTTGTGATTTCTTCAACATGACAACCTTGTTTCTGGACAATTTGTCTACAATATACCCAGTATTTTGCCTGGTATAAACTGTCCTATCTTTTTTAATCTGTATGATAGGTATTTTATACCTATGGTATATCATACCTTAGTGTTAAGTACTGAATTTAGAACTACAAAGTCAAATTTAACGAAATCTACCATACACCCATTTCTAAAAAGTTTTTTTTTTACAAAATAGCGAAAAAAAAAATCATGTACCTTTGGCGAAGAAGATGTAAGGTAAATCTCAAACCTTTGTCTTTCATCTAGAACTCAGAACTACAGAGTCAATTTTGACTAAATCTGTCACACAAGGATTCTTGTTTTTCAGATGTTTTTGTCAGATTTTTCTTTTTCAGTTTCACATAATTACGTTTGAAATGACGGAAAGTAATAAAGGTAAGGCATATCATCAAAGTTTTTTTGATTTACATGTTACAATTACAGAAGAAAAAGTTGAATCACAATACAAATAAGACTGTTTCAATGGTGTATATATATATATATATATATATATATATATATATATATATATATATATATATATATATATATATATATATATATATATATATATATATATATAATTCAGAGACATTCCCTCTACCTCTCCAAAAACCAGCCTGTTCTTTTCTGAGTGTGCGGTCTACACCGGCCTGTCTTTAAAAAAAAACACACACACACACAAAAACAAAACTGTCCTCCTTATCCAACGGTTCTTCGTCGGAAGAATCAGAAGTACAAACATTGGATATCAAAGTCCCCATGTCTTTTCTGCCTAGTTTAAAGGTGAGATACGGGACGGATTAAGATCTATTTTAGATGCATTGGGTGAGGCTTTTGCTCCTGTGATATGGGAGTGAGATATTGTCTTTAAAGGGTACTGTTTACAGAAACATATTCGTCCCAGTTTTATTTTCGCCCCTTTCGCCCTCATTATTAACGGACGAATTTAAGACTGGGCGAATTCCGATGTCTTCAATTGATTTTCTTTAAACACAACTGTGTCTGGGGGAATTCAAGACGGGGCAAAACTGTTTGCAAGTGTAGAAGGGCGAAAATTACAATGGGCGAAAATAACCCTATATACATTATCTTCTTCCTCATATTTGGAACTGAACTGATTAGTTCAATTTAAGTTCTATAGGAACAGAGATGATACGTCAAATGCATCAAGCGGGGCTTTTCCCTTGCGACACGGGTTTGTGTTGTTGCCTTTCGAAAGTATTTACTTTTAGACCGATTTTTTATATTGATAACTTAAAAGATGATTAACATAACGGGACGTTATGTGTTAAAAGGGGCATGGTCACGATTTTTTGTTTTAAAAATTATTTTTCTGTTTTTAGTATTTACAATGTTTCAGAAAGACATTTTTAATAGGCAACCAAAGTTTGAGTGTCATTTGTTGAATTTCAAGCGAGTAACAGGGCTTGAAATTCTTGATATGTAAACAAAAAGTTTGTTTACCTTTTGAACGTTGAAGTAAAAATTTCAGTTTTAAAACTTAAAACGAATGTGTTAAACGTTAGGAACTGTGTATCAATGCTTAAAATAAATAAAAAGATAGACTCATAGGCTGGGAAAAGTTTTTGTACTGGGATATTGAACCTATGTAACCAAAAACAGGGCACGAGCCTTTTTTACATGACAAAGAATTGTGAGCCCTGTATCTTGCTTATAACTTTACGAATGACTCTCAAATTTTATTTGATCATTTGAAATGCATTTCTAAAGCATTGTAAATAATAAAAACATGAAAATAGAATTCGTCCAAAATCATGACTATGCCCCTCTCAGTTTTAATTTAAGATTGTTTTAAAACATGTAATATGGAAAATCAACATCTGATTTTAAACTAACTTAAACTGGTTGAGGACGAATAATTCACAATTAATAAATAAACAAAATTATTAATGAAAAGCTTAATAAATAAAAGATATTGCATTTAAAATTCTTTTGTTGTCAAAGCAAAACAAAATTGCTTAACTAACTTCAGTTATTTTTTTTATATGAATAAGTTAATACACTGTTTCTACATGAACGTATCGATGACGAAATGAGAAAACCAATTTTGTTTCAGTTGAAACCTTTTTTTTTCAGGAGAATATTACCGTATGTCGAGTTCACATTGAGAGGTCTGGATTCTTTGCCATCGTATGACATTATGTTTAATAATATAATCCCAGCTTAAAAAATTGCAATTAATGCGTAGACAACAAATGGAAACGTATTTTAGAAGCAGAATTAGAATTTGATCACAACTAATCTATTCAAGCGTAACCAGGTTCTCTTTGACTACGTTAGAAATAGAAAATGATTTCCATCTTTAAATAGTGTAAAACATCATGACTGTAAATGTGGAATTGTGAGCTGTTCTGTGTAACAACAAGTCTTTTTTCTTATTGGCTAGGAATGTGTAAGTGTCTTGATATTAATATTAACAATGCGAACGTTTGAAAGGCGTTTAGTGAACGCCTTTTAAGCCTACGTAAAATATAAGAGCAAAATGACAACTAGACACCCATTGTTTGCTTTCAGTCACAGCTCACGCCTGAAACAAGACATAAGTATCCCGTGCGACTTCATCTAAAGACAAGAAAAGGAGGAATTTTCTGTTCTGCAAAATCGAACAGCTGCATCAAAATTTATTGCGGTTGTGTTTTAACCGAGAAGGGAACTGGTGGTCACAAATCTTCATCTCAATAATTATCCGTGTTTGGAAACCCCATCGTTACCGCGACAGCAGGTAAAATTTACCGTTTTTGAAATTCAATTTGAATATCAATGAAAATGAAAGCAATCATAGTCATAGATTCGACGCAGAATACTTTATAATTATTTTGGTATATTTTTTTTCAGTGCATGTTTGGATTCGTTTGCAGATTAGTTTGTGTTTTAAAATACGAAACAAAACAAAATTTAAAAAAAGTTTGCAATTCTAGACTCGCCTAGACTAATCGGCTTTATAATTATTTCGGAAATTTTTTTTCTGTGCATGCTTGGATAGCGGCAATTTTAAAAGCTTTGGATTTGTCCTATAGCATTCAGTGTTCGTTTGCAGTTTAGTATGCATTATGCAATAATCTAAGATACAAAACAAAAAACATAAATAAAATAGTAATAAAAAAAACCCAGCAAAAAGCGGATAATAAAGAGTTTATTTGTGCGAAAAAGAAATATGACAGAATACTGTTATTCATCCACCATAATTGGTAAACTATGAATTTCTAATAAAATAGCTAGACAAGTCTATTTCTCTTGTAATACTGGATTTTATTGATTAAGCTATTCTGGTCTGTTTAAAGAGATGACGTCATACAATAGTTATTAGTGACGTATGAGTAGGGTATGCAATTCTAGATTCGCCTAGACAAATCAATTTTCTCAGTTTGCAGGTGGTTGATGTAACGCAATAAATCTAGGCTTTTGGTTTCCATGGTTTATTTAATGTTATTAACGCATAGTGTGAATAACGTTATATCTGTAAAAATGTCATTTTGTTTTTATTAGAATTTTAGAAAATTTAAACATGAAACTCATTGACACATATTCAAAATTATAAGATTTTGCAGACATACTATTAGAACCTTATTAAAATCAAATCATTTGGTCTTTTTAAATGTTTATATTATTTTTCTGTATTTTTGTCTATTTAGAATGAAGAAGCTTTCTAACAGCTCTGCAAATAGAAAATGTTACAAAAGTCATCCAAACAAACGCACAAAATCAAGAGCCCACGCTAGAGCTCGGCGTTTCGATGGAAGCGACCGTTCACAGTAAGTTGATGGAAATGAGTTGATAAATCAAAATAAATTTCTGAACACAGGATTCTTTTGCCCCGTGTTTTTTTAATATCCTTTACAATTGTTAACGGTTCCGCAACGTCTTGAGTTCGCCCAGATGCAGTGTGTTAAGAAAGAAATAATTTGAGACATTTGAATTCGCCCATTGTTAGATTTGCCTGCTGACGACGTGGAAGAAAGGAGCAAAAATAGATTGGAGGCAAAGTTCTCCTTGTATACAGCATATTTTTTGAATTTTTAACGATCCTTAAATTGTATTAATAACAGAATTACCAGTTAAGCGCTGAATAATAAGTATCTTTCTAATTAGTAAAAAAGAAAATAGTTTCTTAGTACGCTGTTTTCGCTTGCTGCGTTTTACAAAAGAACTTACGACAGAGTCGTAAATATGATCAGTCTAATGGAGCGGTCTTTGATGAACATAATTTATATCAAACCATTCATTTATATCCATTTTGATTTCCATAATTATATTTTACAACTATTACAATAAAATATTAATTAGTTTGTGATTAATAAATATTCATTAATTTGGTCGTAAGTCGGTTCCTATGGTCTAAGTATAAATTCAGTACTTTTCAATATTTACATTTTTTAAATATAGTTTATCTTGACTTGTTTGATGAGTAGAATTAATGATGGATTTTGAAAAGTATTCTTTAACAAAAGTTACTGTTTACATTTTAGACCTTCTTTATTACCCATCGACGCCTCCAACAGAAGGAGACAAAGTACGTACACAAACATATACTGATGCTGAATATGCTTAAACTTATGATCTGGAGCATTTTGTCAATAAATTTTTGTTGCTAAAAGAACTATCAACTAAAATGAGAGGGTTGTAAAAAATCCTTATTTAAACTGAACATATTTTGGGGAATTAAATTCAAGTTTGTCAATTGTTGGTGCTTTTATCCAGGAGAATTCTCGTCGGGAGGATCACTTGTAAAGAATGACCAGGGAACTCAATCAGAAATATCAATGGCAGATGGAACCCTTTGGTCCATGTTTCCATTGTGTAAGTTCAAAACACTATCAATCAAGGTGGGTTTTTTCGGGGTTTTTTTTTGGGGGGGGGGGGGGAGGTGGGTTGGATGGGAGTGGGTGGAAGGGCTAGGTGCAGAGGCGAGTAATATTATGTATCTATACTAAATTTTTATTTTTTTATTTTTCTTATTATTAAGTTAAAATTAAATGTTGAGTAACTAAAGGTGTTAAACTGTTGATCATTAATTTCAATTACAGCACAAACACTATTAACACGATTTTTCATTATCATGGTTGTAAAATTGTTAAATATTTATTAAATAAAAATTTATAAAATTACAGCACAAACACTATTAACACGTTTTTTCATTATCATGGTTGTAAAATTGTTAGATATTTATTAAATAAAAATTTATAAAATTACAGCACAAACACTATTAACACGATTTTCATTATTACGTTTTTTTATCATAATTCTATTAGGTCCTTTTGATTGGAGTTCCTCGGACACGGCGTCATTTCCGGATTTTCCTCGCTGTAACAATTTGGACATCAACTTATTGCTACAAGGTTTTTGATTCTTATGATAAACTCATAAAACAAATATTTCATTACTTGTTGCTGATATTTACTATTTAGTCTTACAGAAAATACAAATTATTCAACAAGTTTTATAATGTATGAAAAAATTAAAATTTATAGATTTTATATTTCTTACTTGTTAGAAATAAGACGGAAGTGGCGACATTAAAATTTCAAAGCAGTGGCGGTCAAAACTGACGATAACCACGTGATAATTTGGATAATGCATACTAATCATAATATGCATAAAAGCAATACGTCCTTATCATTGATTTATGACCTTAATATGACACAGTTATATTATGTACATGCCTACATGCATAATTAACTAACATAGAATACACTTTTGCTTTTATCACGGACGAATGGAAGAAATGGAAAATGTTAATAATTCTAAATAGACACAAACATAATAGATATTTTTTCTTAGCAGCTTACTGATTGGCTAAAACCAAACATTCTAAGAAAATAACATGTTATTATCACCCTCACGTAACGGTTAAAGTGGATATAATAATTGATTTTTTCTACTTTGCTATAATTGGTAATCATTAGTCCAATGAAATTGTGTGTTTTTCTCAATGGTTTCGGCAATAAATTTAGCTTGAGGTTCAGAAAATAAATAAAGGTGATGAAATAACAACGAATTTATTATGTTTATATTATTTTGTCACGTGATCATACAATAAAACTATTATTGTTCTGGCTTTTTATCAGTACAATAGATCGTATAGACCGAAATAAACTTATCATAACTATGTCATTATATTGCATAAATACATTAAGAAGTGTAAATAGATATTTAAATAATATGTTTCATCATCTTATCGACCTTAAATACATACAAACTATGCTTCTTTGTTTACAGGGTTATTTTCGCCCCATGTCATTTTTGCCCTTCTTCACTTGCATACGACTTCTGCCCGTCTTGAATTCGCCCTGATGTAGTTGTGTTAACAGAGATATTATTTTTGACATAGAATTCGTATGAATAATAATGTATAAATAATATGATTGTTTTAACAGCTGGCACATATACTAGAATATTTTATATTTTCTTACTTAAAGCATTTCAAACTCAATGGGAGCCTACCACAGAACAAGACATGAAACAGATGACCGAGCATCTTGAAGAACTCAAAACAAGGATTCAAAGTAAGAATGTTTCTTATAAAGGTATATTTTGCTTATATAAACAAAGCCCGCTGCCTATATGTAATTTACAAGTGTAATATATTTACATATTCAAATATGATCAATTCAAATCAAATCAATTAAACTAATGCATTGGTAAATTTAAATACATGTAGCATTGCAACGGTTTAAAAGAATGTTATTTTCTTGGATAAAAATTTAAAAAATTAAAAGTGTATATGCTTTGCATGTATATAAGACTATATATATCGATACTTTGTATATCTCGAAAAACAAACTTTAAAAACGTTAATACTCATAAATAAAATAATAATTGGGAAAAGCGAATGTATAAAAATAGAAAAACCAAAACAAATATAAAAAACGAATAAAAAAAGAGATGAGTTTTATCGTTTATCAAGTTCTGATCACAATGCACTAATCCATTTGAGTAAATAACATTTCAATTGCGTACTGGTAAGTACTTATTGTTTTCCCCCCACAGAATGGTTCAAAGACAATGAATGAAAAGCGGTCCTTTCTTCTCCTGCAATTGTTTCTATCATTTTGAGCAAGTTACAGAGATAACGCAGCAGATAAAAAGTTTCTTTGGGTTGATATTATCTTTACTTTATGTATCAATGAATTGATGATCATAAGCTATTTGATATTTTGAAAGATGTTTATATATCAATAGTGCCTGTTTAGGAGGGTAAGAGTTGAAATTGACACCCCGGGAAAACTATTGTCAACCGCCGCGAAGCGGATGTTGACAATGGTTTTCGAGGGGTGTCAATTTCAACTCTTACCCTCCTAAACAGGCACTATTTATTTTATTATACTGAATGTTTCAATTTTAAAGAAAACTTTACTACTCTTATATATGAATGACGTGAATTCTTTGGCGAACGGTTCGCGCATAGTTTACGCTTGTAAAAATTCGTTGTGTTACCCGTTGCTAAGGTGTTGCTTACGCTTAGGTTATAGAACGGATTATCAACTGCGTCTTAACCAATCAGATTTCAGTATTTAACATGAAAGTATAATAATATGATTTAACAACTTCTTGATACATTAAAAATGTCCATAATATGTTTTCGGGTTTCAAAAAAGGTCATGTTTGTTTCATTTGTGTTTAGATGTGTTTACATGGTGTTATTTTGTTGTTGTGCATGAATTATATTTTTTATTTTTTATTACCTTCTTCTTAATTTTTCAATTCACTTTACAAAAGTAAAAAAAATGAAAAGTAGGTTTTGAAATAGAAGAAATATTGTATTAAGTTAAATGATCTTTTGTTTTGTCCATGAATCTATAGGTGTATAAGAGTTCATAGATTATACTTATAAATCAAAATGGTTAGCTATTGAAATGGACGAAAAAATGATTATAATAGCAATGTACAATCATGTAAATTGAATATGTCTTGACAGCCAATCTTATTGTACACAAAAAATAAATATAGTCTCAAAAAATCATACTTTGCTTTTTTATTGACCTGAAGCAATACTTAGAATACTTTTGTTTTATCAGCTATTTGCATTGTTTGTTTCTCAGAAAGGGATAAAAGATGAATGCTTTTAACAAAATAAAAATAACAAACAACTGTATATGCAAACTGTCAACATATGAATCACATGGATTTTTTTTTCGAACATGAAATAAAATCTAAAGGCATTGTATTTTTAAAAGTTTTCAAGCAATTTCAGATCGGACATTTAAAACATTTATTTTTAAATAATATTTTGATATCCAAAATACAACCAAAAATTCAATTTGGGCTGGAAATGTTAAGTGAAATATTTTAATTCTGATTGTAACACATCATTTGATTGGCTAAACCAGTTCTTATATATCGTGTAACATAACCCTGGACAGTTTAATAATTTTGTTATAACTTAATGAATGAATTACGCCAAAGTGCAATTTGTGTATCATTTAAGTAAAAAGATTACAAAAAGCATACATATATAATGGTCCCTCATCCGAGCATTATTTTAAGAGTGTAAAGGATAAGATACATTATATGTTTTAAGCATAAGGCTCAATAGGTATCGTATAGCATGGTTATCTTTAGTAGCATAACATTAAAACGGGTGATCATTTGACAACACAGAACCTTACCTCTTTAAAAAGGCCTGTCCGAGCGCGGTAATCATCTTAAAAGAATTTGTGACAACCCCTCTACAGGGTTTGGGAAACAAAACAAAAGGCGTCTGTAGGTGGGTATATGATATCCTCTTAGGCCTCAGACGCATAACATTAGTTTATCATATTTGTGAAAAGTAATTGAAGGCAAAGGTGTTCTTGGCCTTGACGTTTTTACAGGAGTTTGAATTTGTAATCCGGTTTTATCATTGAAAATACTCATATAAAATCTAAATTCAAAGCTGATAGGCTTTTTGCTTTTGCGGTAGTAGTTATTGCCCAGAGTGCTACTAATTTAAGAGACATCATTTTGAGATTCAATGTTTGAAGTGGACAAAGACCACATAAAATCGCAATAGCTTTGAAACATCCATCGCCGCTTACATTTACAGGAAGTCTCAGGAGGCCTATATTAAGAATATCTTTTAATCATTGTTGAAATCAATGTCTGGTTGTTAGTCTTTTTTACATTGAAAAAAATGAGTTAAAAAATTATTAATTTATGTTAAAATTTATAACTAAATATTAGACCATTCACTTCAGAAAGTTGACGGAGATTAATTTTCCATTAAATGCACTATTCAACCCACTTTTGCCACGCATGTTGATACTGTTCGTTGGTGGCTGGTTTGCGGGTTTCGTTTGTAACGTAGCATTCGAAGTATGATCCTCATTGACTCTCAATCTGTTTCCAGATAAAACATAAGTTATCAAGGATAATTTCCTTACCAAGGGATGAAACTCTCCCATGTGTGGCATAATCAGTAGAGTTTTGTGTCTTGACAACCTGGTAGGAATAAATACTAAAGTTGATTTTAATAATGGAAACCAACTACTAGTATGTATAATTCAAAGAAGAGAAATGATAATAGCTTCCTCTACTATCCAATAAATATGCTTTTATTCATAATTCTCCCAATAAACTTAATAGAAAGAAATATCAGATTTTAACATTCATTCTTTTGAATCTTAGAAATTTCTACAAAACAATTATGCACAAGCATATTTAAATCCCTATATATTTTTTGCTAATATAATAATTTGTTTTTCTATACATCAATTACCGATTTGAATTAAATCCAATGATCTAGAAGACATACTGTCCGTCGCATTGACATTAGCTCCTACAGTCGTCGTGTTATCGGATTTAATCCTAATGTGACAATTGGTATAACTTTAAAAAATGATTTCAATATATTTAAGTTTCAAATATATGCATTCTAGCTTCTAACAACGACCATTGACCTTCAGTGTATTTGTCACTAAAACTTGCCCCCAGTCCTAAATGGATGCGTTTGTTTCAACCAAATAATCAATATGTAGATTTTTAATTAGTCTTCTATTAAATTTCTCAACATCGTTAATCAACTATGTAATTTCTTAAACAATTTCCTCTGAATTATGTGTTATTAAAGCAAAGCAGGAATTTTTCAACTTTTATTTTTGCTTTGAATGTATAAACAGTTAGACCAATCGAAGACGCAAACTTCCGTATCGGAACCGAATGTTCTTGCATTGTTTCTAATATAATGTCATGATTTTAGAGATCATTTCTTCAGGATAGAAAAATTTTAAATTTTATCGATTAAAAAATAAGCCCACAAATTTAATCTTTGACTTTGTGTCTTCAATGACTTTTAATGTTTCTTTGAAAAACCAAGATAATCTAAATCACTCATTACTAATTCACTTTTGCATCAAAATTCGTTTTGATAATAAGAGAAACGTTGATAATGTAACAAAACTGTATCCATTGCTCTGAAAGCTGCAAAAACTGGTTTATATAACTTAGTTAAAACCTCTCGGTGCTGAGGCTACATAGTAATACATTAATTTATACAAAATATTATTCCAGTAGAATGCCAACATTTTTGTAAAATCTGGATGAATACTAACTATAAAATAAGCATCTTTTGGATCAATACAAATCAAATAATCATATTTTTTAATTGCAGAATCTCTTGTCTTTTATGTTCGTTTTTTACAAACTCATTAAAATTAAACCTATTTAAATTAATTATTGGTCTTTGAGAGCCATCTCGTTGTGGTTCAAGAATAAATTTGAAATAAATTTATTTGTTGGAACGTCAACTTCTTCAATTCCATTCTTTGCTAATAAAGTTTCTGCCTCATTGTGAAAAAAAGTGCAGATTCATTTAATTTTAGTCTTTAAATTGAGATCCCAAATTGTATGCTTTGGTACACATGAAAACAATACTACATATCAAATGCAATGATAACTTCTGAAAGCCGTAAGGCGATATGTAATTGAATATATTCATCGACAGTCTAGCACATGTTAGTTTGCGAAAGACACTTCTGGATTACTCTAGCATTAGCAATTACTTTATTTCAAAAATACCATGGCCATCAATCGTGTCTTTCCTATGACGAAAGCGGTAATTATGACTGTGTTAATCTTTTTTACGCTTTTAAAAGGATTTAAAGACATCAAGTAGGTTTTTGATTCAATGACACAAAGTGTTTTGGGACAATAACAAAATATCAGTATATTATATGGCAATGTTAGGTATGATTGATTAAGTAAAATAACAAAGCTTGTTTTCGAAACCAATTTCGCTTTTGTATCATTTTTGTTTTACTAAAATGTTGATATTTGTTCAGAGTATGTTTACATTTTAAATAGTGACAATTCAACTAACTTATGCACAATTAGTACTTTTTAAAGTCTTACTTTGTGCAATGATGGTGTCAGCTTTTTTTTTTTTAAAGACATTTGAATTTTTATAAGTACATTTAAAATTTTATAAAAATTAAATAAAGTAAGAAATATTGGAGTGAGAAATCTCGCACCTTGCGCTGTGTAATTTAGAAATTTAGAAAGGACACACATGACCCCCCCCCCCCTTCTTATATTTTTTTTTCAGATTTTGAAATCCTTTAAATAAGTCTGTAGCTGCGCAGTTCGACAGCTGTTCTGAGTGATTAAAAAGGCATTGTCCTGTTCTTGTATGCATACTTTTAAAACAAAATGACATGCAGGACCTCATAGTTATTGCTTTCATATCCTTAGGCAACATTTTTGACCAGTTTCGGGCAGAAACAAGCCAGTTCAAGAAAAGTTTACATTCTTATCCTCAAATGTACAAGATGGCTGCACATCCCCTTAAGAGTTCCGGCCCTTAATTGATACTGCGCATTACTTTCACGCCGCCAACTTTCGAATATGTTACACGACCTACGAGTATTTTTTTTTTTCATGTTGCAAACTCTTTTGACTCTATCAAAGCTTGAATTAGCTATTTGTCAATTTCAAAACCAAATCGTGGCTCCTCAGAGTATTGGACATGTTCAGTTGTCGTTACCACGTTAACGTCAATACTAGGGACCACGCAATTTTCTGTGCCAAGGCACATGTCTAAATTAATTAGAATCTCTATGTGTGCATTGAAAATCTTGCTTGTGGCCAAGCAACAAAAAGGTTTTTTAACCAAAATATTTAGCGATGTAATGAACGTAACAATCTCTCATACTGGTCTTCACGACATTTTAAGATACATTTAAACCAATGTTACACATTAGTCAAATTGATATATGCATCGGAATACAAAAAGATGTGAAGTATATATTGGTTTGGGGCAATCGCATAAGCAGTTAAATGCGTTATTGTAGGCAGTCTTTTGAGACTAGCCTTTTGTTAGCTGTGGGTATCTAGTTCCCGGTTAAAAAAATAAGTTGGAAGACCGGGAACCTAAGGTTTAATGCGCGTTTTAAAGTTGCAATTTACGGCGAACTAAATATTGCGCTAGTATTGGAATGATTATTTTAATTTTAACAAAAATTTTGCGGAAAAAATAGTTTTATTACATTTTACAGGCAATTTACTACTGTAATCTATACAGGCCTTAGACTTTCTCAGAAATACGCTAACCGACATCGAGGAATAAAGATAAATTCACGCACAGATTTTGTGAGTCGCTTTATTTTGCATAAAAACAAATTACACCAGTTCACTTTACTGGGCTGGAGATGATGTCCAAAGGAATACTGTAAACCAACTTTTATACGCGTGCAAGAAATTTTTGCGAGGTTCGCGAGAGCCTCATCGTCGCAAAAATTTCTCGCCGCGGACAAGTATTTACCATATAATCGTAATTATAAAAAAGGCTTGGTCGCGAAAATAAGTCGCTTCGAACCAGTTAATTTCAGGGAAATTGCGAAATAAAGTTGTCGCGAATAATAATTGGTTTACAGTAATTTTTGGCAAGTGAAGTGACGTTATTTGTAGTAAATTGTCTGAGGATATTTTGTAAAAGATATGTTTTGAAAATAAGACTAATCAGTCAAAAGCTAGCGCAATTTTTGCGTCGTGAATTGCTAGTTTTTAATATGTACGGAACTGTAGCTCCCAGTTCGTACCTCTGAATGTTACAAACCTTCAGCTAGCTATAGCCTTTTTTGCATCTTCCAAAGTCAAGGGTTTCTGATCCCTTGTTCAACATTGATCAATGCACACTTCACATCATTATTAAAACAACGTTTCTTATTGGATCATGCAAATTTGTATGACACCAACCAGCGTACGATGTTTCTAACCCTGTCAAACCCTGCCTATTCGGTCAAGGGTTTATGTAGAGTCGAGCGGATCAAAAACCCTTGACGTGGAAAGATGCCTTTTTGGAGAACTTGGAAGGAATTGAAGTGCATTAAAAACAAACAAAATCAAAATATTTTCTCCACAGACAACATTTATTGCAATGAAAAATTAACATGAAAACAATACAATAGCAATCTATTCTTCACCAAGATTTTCCTCTAGCAATTCTCGATTTAAAATATATGCACATTCTTGTTGCAAGGAATTCTCTTCTCTACAGAATATAATTCCACCAGCTACAACGCCTCAAAGTATTGCCTCACTGAGTTGATGTCCGGATCCTTATTGCGAGAACATGATGAAGGGGTAGCCATGTTTAAAAGATTCCTCACAATTGGACCTAAATGAAAAGCAAACCAAACATTTAACAAAACGAAAGTTTTTTTTTATCGTTGTGTTATATTTAATACCGATTTATGAAGATGAATTGAATAATATGTACCCAGTTATTACCTAAACCGTGATTGCAGTAACCTTTCCTTTCCGGGAATTTCAATAAACAGTTAACAAACTACAAAGTATTGTCTTGTGGAATATACGTTTATCTAAATACATTGTCAGTAAATAAAAAGTATCATATGAAACTTACAGAGGGGTAACATGCACCATAAGTTTCCATCCGCCATTGACAGATCTGTTTGAGTGCCTTGGTCGTTCTTCAATTCTGATTCTTCGGAGATTGATGAACCTGAAAAAGCAAAATAAATCTTAATTGTTAAGTCTATGTCAGCTATTATTTAAAAAAAAAGAAAACTAGGGAGAGACCCTATGTCTTTAAGCATGTCACTTTAGTACATGTACATAAAAACTATTTATATATGTAAGCCATTTCTCTCCCAAAACATTGAATTCAAAATTAGTTACTTGTTGTATCCAACAACACAGTTTAAGTCAACTCTGTTTGACACCGCTATATTAAAATGTTTTACGTGAAAAATCTAAGGTACGGGTACGTACTTGATCTCCGTCTGTCGTGCTGCAAGGCCGTAGATTGTGTTGGATGTCTGAAATGTAGAATTAATTACTTATAATGTAAGCTGTTTAGACTGTAGTCTTTTGATATCATACATGTAAAAGCTATATCAAGGAAAAGTAGCCCTCGAAATCATTTTTTAAAATAAATTTGTTTAAGTAAATATTAATATTTTTTTTGGTTTTTTTAATTCTTCATATTTGTCTTTATGATTTTAGAATGAAATATTGATAACTATTTGAGGATAATTTTCTTTTTGTGTATGAAAAACATGGAATGATGGAAAATACAGTTATTGGATAGTTAGTACAAAATAAGAGAATATACATGTATTTAATTCTATAAAACTCACTTTATGTGGTGAATTTCATCAAAGCTTTCCGTGAACACATCCATCCTTGATGTTGGGATTCTTTTGTTGTGATGTTTATTGATCTTCTTATCAGAGAGAGAAACTAAAGGCTTTTTCATTCTAGGAGTAACACAAATAAAGATTAAGTTTTAAAAAATAAAGGTTAGTTTAGATTATAGATAATCAAATTGACAAAACTATGCATTGCAACAAATAATAGTTATGCTATCGTAAAAGTTGACAAATCAATAAGTGTGGTTTCATCAATATTTGTTGAAAACCAATTTTCCTGGATTTCGAGGTTAAGTTGATCCACGAAATTAAATGTTTATTGAAGTGCCATTACGTATTCTTGAAACTGTTATTTTCACTTTATCCACAAAAATTGATACCCATGAATATTAATGAAACCACAGTATATCCTATCCTCTATCATGCATCCTATCCCACGAATAAGCTATTTTCTATCCTAGCCTATCCTTATTATCCATATTAAGGAATAAAAGATAAACAAATGTGACTAAAAATGATTTTATCAAATAATGTTTTCCTGTAATAATGTACCACTTTTGTGGTGACGATTTAATCATATTTTATCATAGGTACATGTATTACATGCATTTTATTAGATCTCTCATTACAATTAGTATGAAACAAGGTTACACGTGCGTTCTTGCATAAAGAATATTAAATAGACTTCCTGCTTAGCAGGAAAGAATCTGATTTTTCTAATCACTGGATGGTAATACGTGCGTTTATTTTGATTAAAACAATTATTTCATTTGCAAACTGTATAGACCTTCTTCCTGAAGAGTCTAAATCAACATGACAAACACGTCATCTGTTCTTGACCATTGGGTGTTTAAAATGTTATCTTTACTCGAAATGTAGAAAAAATGTTAAAAAAAAAAAATCAATATTTTCAGAAAAAACAATAAACAGAGATACAGCGGTATATCATCGTTTGGAAACATATCTTGTTTGGGATACTCATGCAAAACGTAAGATTTGATTTACCTGCTTTTGGGGTACCGGAAGGCTTTGGAATATGGATTGCTCTTGATCTTCAGGTCTGTGACCTCCCTATTGTTGTATGCTGTAACTGCTACAAACGTCGATACAGGAACTGGAATTTCAAGCACAGAAAATCTGTCCGTCTTGTGTTTGATGAGAGATATTCTCACTAAATACTTCTGAAGGGTTCGGAGAGTGAACTGTAAATTGATACAAAGATACGCAACAATCAACTTATACTCAAATGCTACATGTCAAATTGTACGTGGATAACCCCAGTACGATTTTATCGAAATATCAATTAACACATCCTACATGTCAATTGGTACGCAGACAACCCCAGTACGATTTTATCAAAATATCAATTAACACATTTAAAACCAATAAAGCAAGGCATAAGCCATAGTTCTAAGAAGTGACTAAGAAAACAACTTACGATTCCACATTGACAGCTAGGTTGGTTCGAAAGTTTCACATTCTGGAATGATATGATTTTGGCCATCCATTTCGACCCAATTTGTGGAGAATCTGGATGCTTGAAACAGTTGTTATTAAAATCTTGTTCAGCTTTTCCAATAGCTACCCATTTGTTGTCCACAAATTTAAAATAATTGGTGTCAGCTGGGATTACATCAAACATTATGTCATACAATCCCGCAGGATCCAGGCCTTTCAAGGTGAACTCAACATACGGAAACATTCTCCTGAAATAAAATGGATAACATTTAAAATGATATCAAATCAGGTTATCATATGTTTAGAGGGATTATAAATAACTATTAAAGTCAATATATTTTGCTTTTCCAACGTCCACAGCTTATGGTCCCAAATTCACCAACAAGCATATTGTTAAGGTACTCAACACATATCTCAACTCCAATCTATTAAACTACTTGCACATGTTCATATATATGACGTAAAACCAAAGAATTCATATAAGAAAATTGAAGAGAGAGACGAGGACAGAAGGGTGTAGGATAATATAAACAGTGTTTGGGAATATGCTTTGATAATAACAGATCTAAACTTTATTTTAAATCTACTATCTACACATACATACCGTCCTGTTCTGTTGATAATCATCTCAGTTCCTAGTCTGTAGAATTTATTCCAAAGGTTGCCCTTTTCCAATTCTAGCGATACGGAACCGTTTTGCAAAGGCGAAAACGTATTTGTTGCATTCCCTCTTTCGGTGTTCTCATACTTGCTCTCAGACCCAGAGGTGTTTGGATACCCTGAGGAACCTGAGGTAGACACCGTGTAGGTCTCTGTATCTGATGATTGTTCCTCTAGTTCTTCTGACGAAGAAACATTGGAAGAGGATGACAGTGTATTGGAAAGAGACCAATTCACCCTCGGAGATGAATAGGATTGATAAGTTTCAAAGCGCCGCCTCTTTGCTGCAGTGTTTCTTTCTTCTTGATCACTCTTTTCAAGAACGAGATGACTTGTGTAGTCCATTGCAAATGTGTTGCCTAAATGAATAAATAAATTGATATTAAACATAGCCGATTGCAATAGATTCTTAAACAAATTGTTAGAATACAACATCGACAATTACGAAGAAACATTTAAAAATATCCTATAAGAATTTTTTTAACTGTTATGAAACCCAGGTAATTTGTAAAAATGGTTTTGAATAGTGAAATGTAGTTACATTGAGATACCAAATAACTTAACTCAAAACTTTTTTAATTGCAAAAGATAAACATTGCATATGATTTAAGAATATGAAAAAAAGATATTCAGATATGTCATAGCATTTCATGAATAAATGTTAAAAAATTTTACTTACTTGTGGTCCTGTCAAAGTTTTGATTTTATGTAGATTGATGATGCCTGTGTGAAATAAATAGATTTCGCGAAATAAAAACTGCGTAATTTCCTTAATGAAAACTCGCTATTCCGCCTTTAGAAGGTTCTAGTTTCTAGTGTTTGCAGAAAACATGGCAACTGATTCGCTAGATTTTTAAAGCATTTTCACTATCAACGCCTACAAACCAGATTAAACTGCTGAAACTGTCAACTTAATATAATTGTTTGTCGGTTTTTTCCATATTAGGAATCGAGACATTACACAATTATTTGATATTTCATTATAATTAACACTAGTATATGTAGAACTGCGTAGGTAATTCCAGAAAGGTTATTACGTTTCTAGTGATCTTTGCGCAAGAGTTTAATGAGGACGAGTGGTCAGCTTGCCTATCAGGTCTCCCTTTAATATTTGTAAATATGATAAGCATTACAATAAAGTAATATTTATTAAGGTAAAATCAAAATTTTTATTTCTTAAATCTATTTATCATTGAAAACAGTTCCGTCTCAAAATGGCCAATATCACCCAAACCTCTGAAAGATTTCGTCTCTGTTAACTTGTGTATTACCATTCTTATGAGTTAGACACGAAAGACTCTTCAGTAGACATAGCTGAAAGAGAGAGAACATGTCGCCCCAACAGAAACAGAGGTGCAGCAGCATTTATTATTATATCTCAATATGATTATTCTATTACATTTGATTGATCTAGAAAGTCACATGGCAGGGCGATTTCATAGGAATGAAGAAGCTGATATGAGCATATGATGGAGACAAGTATGATAAAATCAAAAATATATAATTATGATTTTTTATATATCACAAAACCAACTTAACTACTAGTATCATGATTCGAAATTATGAAAGAAAAGTGAGACAGTAACAGAGGAAATCAATCAATCAGGACGTTATTGCTATCAAAAAGTCAAACAATTTTTAGAAATCAACGTAATCAATCTATTCCCCGAAGAAAAACAAATGTCCCTTGGATAATGCCCTCGGGAAATAAATGATTTTTCTTGGAGAAATAAATCTTCATTTTTCCCTCAATATCATGCAATAAATGTATATTGTTGAATTGTGGTCTGAAACAGAGATGCTTATACAGGGTATATATACTAGTGGCAAAGCATGGACTATTACTGATAAGTCGTGCAATGATAGTACAACGTTGCAAGATAACATGAGACATGTTGAGCAACAGACTCATGGTCGCACAATACGCGCTTAAACAACTGCGATTCTTCTTACGACCTTTAAAAATCGTGCATCACTCTTGCGAGTACACAAAACGTTGTAAAACGTTCGTACTAATGTTCGTGCGTTGCACTGCGATGATTTGGATCGCATCATAAGTGAATTTGTTTGCGTTTGAATAGTGTCCATGTCCAATATTTTGAGGAGACTTGATGCGAGCACTAAAATGCATGCAACGAATGCGAGAGCTCGTGCAACGTATGCGAGAGCTCGTTCAACATATGAGAGATCTCGTGCGAATCTAAAAAAAAAATTCCGATCGCAAAGCGTTGTAAAGTGCTCGTGCGCCAATTGTGAAAGGGGCTATAGGAGAAAGGTTGATAATACGATATACGCAAAGGCCTTTGTCACTTACGATGGCAATTAACAGTTAACGGTTCGTCGTAGTTTCTTTAACATCACAACCTTGATTCTAGACAATTTGTCTACAATATACGCAGTATTTTGCGTAGGAAAAAAATGGCCTATCACTTGTGGTCTGTATGATAGGTATATTTATTATACATATGGTATATCATACCTAAGTCTTTACTCCTGAATTTAGAACTACAGAGTCAGATTTAACTAAATCTACCATACAAACATCCTTAAATTGTTCTTTAAAAAAAGAAGATTAAAGGTAAATTATACTTATGTCTTTCATCCTGAACTCAGAACTACAGAATCAAATTTAATTAAATCTTCCACACAATAATTCCTGGTTTTCAGTTGTTTTTGTCAGACGTTTCTCTTCCAGTTTCACACAACTACATTTGACCTGTATGCTTATTAATATTGGGACACGTATACATCTTATCAAATCATACCACTCCCGTCCGCCGGAAAGTAAAATGTGCGCATCATATAATCATAGTTTTTTTTAATTTACATGTAAACAATTAAAGAAAGTAAATATTTTTAAATTACAATACGAATAAGTCTGTTTATACGGTTTTTGTTTGGAGAATATATACATCGGCAACATCATTATTCGGAGTGTTTTTAAATCAATGAAATAAATTCATGTATTATAATGAAAGTTAAACATCAATAAAGCTTTCATTAATATAATTAAGTAATTTCTAAAAGCATGTATTTCAAATATATGAGTGTGTTCATGTACGTGGAAGTGTTTAAAACTTTCAAATATGTTAAATAATGAACAAAACAAGTATAACTTATAGGGATGTATCTAGAAGTAAGAGATTCGTAATTCTAGGATGGCAAACCTGATTGAACATCTAAAGCTGTTAACTTAATCATTTATTGGCTGGTTTTCTCCACATTTGTTGGTGTATTCTTGCAGACTCTCCCCTTGTTGGATTATAATTAACACTTAATACACCTAGAACTGCGTAGAAATTCCCGGAAAGATCACAATGATTTGGACATGCAAATGACTCATTCAAAGTAATTGGGTGTATTAAAATTGACAATTGGTTTTGTGTTTGACAGTTTTCTCTAAAAACGTTGAGATCTGTAAATGTATTATGATTTATCATGAAACCATTCAGCCCAACTAGATTCTGATTTAGACGATGGTACACATAGAAACCGATTTGAGCATTCTCCACTTGGTATCTAGTTTATAGAGCAGTGATGAACACTAACAATCAAATTTCGAAAAGTACCGAAAATCAGTATGCAAGCTTGTAGGGAATATTTCGAAGAAGATTGCATGTTAGGTACTGTAGAGTTCAAATATACAACTACATAAATCAACATTGTACTGTAAGACTAGCTTATATTTTTTCATAAAAACTTGTTCGTTTTTTTTAGTAAGATTACCAAAAATAGGAGAGATCAAACCCCATCTTATTTTTCACATTTTTGTTTTTGTTGAACGAAAAGCTAGAAATAAATCATATGTTAAGTTCAAAACAAAATTCAAGTGTAAAATATACATACGATAACGTTAATTGGCATCATCAACTGTCGTTTCATTATCAAATTCTGAGTCAAAACTGAATAAATAAATGCTTCTTTAAAAAAAACAGCCATTATATTATGATGATTAAGTAGAACTTAAAGAAGATACATTGTATTTCCTGTCCCTAAAATTTGTATCCATATAAAGTGAAACAAACAAAACCAAATATTTCAGGAATGTCAATACTTTGATTCTCCATTGGTAGCTCTTAGGCCAAACCTTCGGTTGCGTAGTTTCGGTCATATGCCATTAAGCTTAATCTGTATGTGCTAACCGTTTTAGAAATACAATCACTTGTTTAGGTAATGTCCAAAGCGTAATAACCTTTCCTGAATTCTCTACGCAGTTCTGGATATACATGTATGTGTTAATTAACATCAAAGGTGGAGATATTGAATATAATAACGAATACGGAGAAAACCAACTGATACATTCTTCAGCAGTTCTTCGCTGCCATTCTGATAAAATCTCCTTTGTATCGTCTTATCTATACTTCTATATCAAAATAATAGACTAGAATTTTTGGCCTTTAATACCGATACATCGGAAGAGTACTGTCTTTTGTTTTACATATTTTGAACATCATTGGTACTTGAAGATTACAAATTTGCTATTATTGTTTCTCAATCAAGCTTCGGTAATTAATAATCAACGAACATTCCTAAAAAAATTCCGGAAATCATCTGGATTTTTTGGATTTTACAATCTTGCGCATGCTCATCACATTCACGCCAAATCACGGGAGGCTCTTTAGTCTATTTTCCACTACATCACATTTGCATAGGTAAACTCAGAAACGATAATACAAATACGTGTAAATTTTCATTGGAAATTTGCTGTAAAATGTTTCTGTTCATCAAAGACAATACAGGAGATAACTCTAAGACAGTGCATTTACTATGAAAAGTCCCGAAAGTTATGAATGTCAACAAGGTGGTTAAATTTGAAGTTTTAAATTTTTGTCCAAACCACCAAAATTGTTTTATTTTTTCTTGATATTCCACTTGCCTTAAGTTACAAATATAGAATCAAACAGTTTGGTCAGCTTAGTGCAGTAGAAAATGTCTCCAGAATAATTAAAAACCATAAATGAATTAATAGGCGGCGTTTTGTTTTGTTCTTAGTTAAAAACTTACAGTAGCTGGGGTTTTTTTAATTAAAAAAGTTCAATAAATGGTTCATATACTTCAATATTAAAAAATATATATATCAAACAGTTTCCGGCCTAGGTAGGCCACAAACTCGGACGCGCCTCTAATTATCAATGGTGAACTGTTAATATAAGTAAAATAAAAACAGAAAACAAAAAGGTTCCGATTATTCGTAAACAATAAAATTAAAACATTACTGGTGCATGTAATAAACGATATATATATACGCAATAGTCTTTGTCACTTATGATGGCAATTAATTGTTAACGGTTTGTCGTAGTTACTTTAACATCATAACCTTGTTTCTAGACAATTTGTCTACAATATACGCAGTTTTTCGCCTGGGATAAAACTTCAGTTTGTGGACGACAATGAATTATAATTGTTGGTTCCTTATTTTCCAAAACACAATACAGCGGACTTATTCTTGCAACTGGTTAAATTGTTGTTGTAATTTAACCGTTTATAATAACGACTAGTGCGATATATATATACGTTGAAATTTTAAAATTTGAATTCAAAATCTTGTTAATGAAATTCATTCATAACCAAATTATACAAATCTTTACTTGAAGAAAAAAAAACTCATTTCATTCCATATGCTACTCAAATATACAGGTTATATTTCAAGCAGGGATGTGTTGAAAAAGAAATTGTTTAAAAAAGTTTATACATGTATATTGCCACGTTTAAGTTTTAATGAGGAGTGAATCACCTTTTTCCTCGTTTAATTACTTGTTTATCTTAGATTATATACAGTTTAAAATAACAAGAATTAATACCTTGCTCAGAAAGAATGCTGGAGAAAACGCACCCAGTAGAAAACGTACCCAATGTGTGGTCTTAATTGTTAATCGAATGATGCGCAATTGTTTATATGACTGCGGACAGTGTTAATGTGTTGGGTAAATATTGTGCTTTTAGGAAGTACAGTATTTTGACTTAATACAAGTAAGATTATATCCTTTGACGTTTTTCACAAATAAGTTTTGAAAATTTCATCTGAGAAAGAATTGCAAAACAACCGTAGAAACGCAGTTTTCTCATGAGACATGGTGTACTGCGCAATAACACAATTTCACCAAACACATTAACACTAAAGAGTATTAACTCACTCCTTTAATTAACAGATAGCCCACGAAGAATTGTAATCAATTAGTTCATTTCTAATTATTACAATACTTAATACGTTTGGGTATTCTAAACAAGTAAATGAGAAAAGATGAATCACTTTTCATGTTGACTATGTTGACACTGCCAATGGAAAAAAAAAATTGTTTCACATATACATGTACCTACAATGTACATGTGTATTTGTACGTGTGAAAATTTAAATAGAATGTACAACATTTCATTTCGCAATCCTATCGACTCTTCCAGGTTACCATCTTCTACAATTTTGACGATTTTTAGCGGAAATACATATTGCTAGCTGTCAAAGAAGAACATGTAGAACTGTAAACGATATAAGGGGCAAAATCCAAGAATTAAGCATGAGCATGGAAACCAACTAGAACGACATATACATGTAATTCTTAAAGAGATACAATGTTATTGAAAATTAGACATTTTTTTTTTCTATTCAGAGAACTTTTATTAGTGATATTCAGATAAGTAATTGTTTTTTCGTAATTGATGCAAAAAATGATATATAATGTAGTAACTTGTCATATAAAATTTGTGACTCTTACGATTTTAGTTTTCGTTTACTGGTGAATTCATTTGTTACTATTACAATGGCAATTTCTCTGACAAAACTTTTATTACAAAATCTAGTACAATTGTAATGGAAACTTTAGATATTTAGACACATCTTATGCATTTAAATTTTCATCATCAATGTCTTCCAACACTTCTTGTTCTAAAATAACGAACTTATCGTCAGTTACACTTGCACATTCTCTTTGCTGGAGTTCACTTTCAATTTCGTCTAACAAAACTGAAGATAAATTAACTGGTCCCTTTCCTTTCCCACGCGACTTTGTTTTACGCAAGTTCCGTTTCCCCATTGCTGTCACATGACCATGTAGAGCGTCTTGTTCAGAACCGGAACTTGATTCAGTTATACTACTTCCGCTGTTACTTTCACCTTTGGCCCCACCTTTTTCACCACGAATGCCAAACTTATCTGCCTTTAACTGACGTAATGTAGGACTACTGATTATTTGCGGCTTATGAATTTCATGTAATGGCCCCCCCTCGAGATGTCCCGGGATTAATGAAAGTTGGTTTTGCGGGTAACTCGGGTTTTTTCATACATTTTTGAGCTTTGATAACTGGTTTTGCATTGGGTTGACATAATTCAGGTGGTGTTTCTTCCCCTACCGCTGGTTTCTTAGTCTTCTCTGTTGAGTTTTTCACCGACTCTGGTGAATCAGGGCTCGATGGACACGTCTCTTTGTCCTTAAGATTAGAATTACTTGCCTCCTCTATTTCTGATTTGCTAGGATTATGTGTTCCTAATTTTGGATCTCTTTGTAGTGAGGTTTCTAAAACAAAATAATGTTTTAAAAATATACTAAATGGCTAGCAGTCTGAAGAAGATTAGCGTTTCTTAAAATAGCAATTATAATAGAACCTTTAAAAGTGCATATATATTCCTACACCTTTAACCTTTTTAATCAGTTTTTAAGCACATTGGGTATTTTGCATTACATGTAATTCAATTTTTAAAATAACGCTGTGTTATTTTTCTTGGTTCAAAATGATTATAGCCTTTCATGTAAAATTCTATAATCCTTTAAAAAAACATGTTAGATCACAAAAAAGCTGATAATATAAACTAAAGATTATCATAGTAAAAATGTTCACAATCTAATTTATTATTAGCAGTTTACAATTACTACACTCAACGCATTACCTTGCTCCCTCGTATTTGGGACTGCACCAATTGTTTCGTTTTCTCCTCCTGTTTGTCTTTGAATCTGTAGCTGGCGGAAAATCTCTAGCTCTAGATGCGACCTTGAAACAATCACCAATGACCAAACACTTTGTAAATTTTATAACAATTACATCTAAATTTATTTTGCCTATCCTATATGACATTGTATTCTAACTTTACATTCATATGATTACACATGTACTGCTAGACATTTTACATTTGCGTGGGAGAAAAAAATAACCCACCTGATTTGATTTTCCTGGTCTTTTGATAAACTATCTGTTCCAAAAAGCTGTGCTAAGTAGGGCTCCTTTGAACACAGGTTGTCTTCGATCTTGTGAACCCGGTGTTCAAGTCTCTCCTCATCGTGAACCTGAATTATCGATAACTAGAGAATTATGTCACTGCCAATATAGCTATTTGAACTAGTCCAAAGCGAATTTCAATGGAGTCCAAAAACCTTTTCTTTCAAAAATCGCCTAAAAATTTCCTAATCTTTTCTTACCTACATGTATGATATATTTAGTCTTGATTTAATAAAAGTTTGTTTTTTGGGGTTTTTTTTGGGGGGGGGGGAGATATTCAGAGTGTTTTTTAATATGAAGGGTCTCCGATTTCCATTTCTTTAAAATTAGTTCAGAACAAATTAAATTTCTTCTAGGATGATGAAATTTCAAAAAAAAACTACAATGAAACAAAACTCTTGCATGTTTTTCGTGATCTTTTTGAGGATTATTATCATTCAGGGCATCATGGAGGAATTATATAAAACATATATTTCAATGGAATTTTTTTACCCTGTGGAATTATCATGTTTTCTATTACATGTACGATATTATATTGCAAAATGAAATTCGCCAAACATAACATGGATTCATAATCTCTTGTCAACGGTACATGTAATAACATGCATCTCATGAAGGGGTGGGGGGATTTACTGCACTTAAAAAAATTCTTTTCCTAGATGTTGATTAGCAAAATTTGTGGTTTCGTTGTTATTACATGCAAGTGCAATTCATTCAGTAATAACAATATAGACCTGTACCTCAGATCCCACGCTGGATATCCCGTCATCCCCCGCGCCATAGGTTCCGTCCGAGTCCGTGAAGTAATTGGCGGGTTTCTCTGGTAGCGTGTGAGATCCCGATAAAGCGGCGATTCTGTAGAATAGCTCGTCCACTTGGTATTCGATCTCAGCCATTGTAAACTCCTGGATGAAAATGTAAAATGATGATGAAATGTAAAAGGTGCAAAAAATCTATAACAATTTTTTTATCATATGGTTACTGTATTTTAAATTGATTTCGAACTATTCTTATTTGTATATTATACAGGCCTAAGATTAATTTTCGCCAAGTACTTTAGTTAATAACACCAAAAGATAGTTTTGAAAGTTGAATTGTGATTCTGTACCTGTATAATAGTGGCCTTAGACCAATAAATTATGAAAAGAAAATACATTAAGGCTTAATAAGCTTGACTTAATAGACACTGCATGGTTATTTTAAAGTAGGGGGGAAAATCCTACCGGTGGTAAAGTATTGTCTGGCTCCGATTCCGGTTCACTCCTAGTATCAACCGTTCTAAACCCCGCCAGCTGATGGAGCATGCGCCAATAATAGGTCAGTGTTTCCGGTCCACTTAAAGCTAGCATCTTGTGCTGCGGCCTTTTTGTCACGTGAAAACGAAACGTTAAGAAAGAAACAACCTGAAACAGGAGAGAGTATCATTTTATTTTACATTACAATTTACATGCTCAGTGGGAAAATTATAATGTGTTTTCACACAAATTAGAAATAATTAATTTTCTGAATTATGCATATGATTGTTTGATAAAAAAAAGTTGCTTACGTAAATTGTGGAAAGACCGAGGCCGAATACAGTCAAGAAAAATATAAACATCCGGGTAGCGTGTATCAAAGAGGATTCAGAAGTCAGATCAACGTAGCGCCCAGACAGTATGGCCGACACTGTAAAAATACTGCTCCACATATCCACGAAACCGAAGAAAAAGGCGCCAAATAAAGCATGACCGAGAGCAGCAAACCCCAGTAGCAACACAAAAAGCAGAATCTACAAAGAATTCAATTTAGTTTGAATAATTAACAAATGGGACTTATTTTGCCGATCGGGAACGATTTTTGTTTTAAAAATGTTGTCAATCACAAGTTTCTAACTAAATATTAATTCTATAATATGATAGAAATATATCAAAGAGGAATCTCTAAATTCAGCAAGCATTACCGCCAACACTTTCAACTCTCTATGAGCACGGCTGTATATTTTTCCAAAAAGAAGAAACAATCGCTCGTATCTCAGAAGTCGTAGAGATTGCAAAATGACTACAAACAGGATAAAGCCAACCATACACCGCAGCATCTGAAAGAAAAGTTTATCACAATAACTACAAACTTTCATATTCAATTTTTTTTTTTCAAAATGTAATCTCGATTTCAACGATTTTGCTAATTTGAAAATTATGATAAAAATCCTTTTTTTGTGTGTGTTTATTTGTAACTGTTACATTTTTATGAATTAAATACTTACACGTCATCAAAATATACTGCGATTCCATCAATATTCATTGATTTCGTTCTAACTACATGTGTTTTCGTGAATTTCGTTGTAATATTGTTATATTATATCTCAAACACATTGTATTGATAGAAGCATTAGCCATCATGATTTAAAATACACTTGAAACTGTCATTTTCACCACAAAAATTGATGCCCACGAATACTGATGAAACCACAGCACTAAATACAATGGGTGATGGGTTTTAATGAATACCTCGTCCCAGAATGTAACAAAGGAGACATCCACGAACTCCTCGTTGTATGTTGTCCTCTGTTGTTCAATAACATTAGACACCAATATGAACCTGTAGATGTTACAACCGATGTACGCAACGGAGACCAGGCTTAAAACACCCTGTAAACCAAGAACACATTCAAATAGTAAAATATGAATAATCTGGACTCAGATTTTGTGTAAAGCTTTTTAACCATGACAACATGTTCCAAATTTTACGTTACATAATCACTCAATTTTCAATAAAAAATTGTTTAAATGTACATGTATACCTTAGAATAGTACTTTTCAATATGCTCAAAAAATGCACCTCTCTCTCTCTCTCTTTCTTTCTCTCTCTCTCACCTGTAACACTTTCCAACCATAATGTAGAAATTTCATTTGTAGTTTAACGATGTCATATACAACAATCTTCAGTTTCCATAGTGTCTGTAGTATGAAAAGCAGCTAAAAATATAATCAAAAGAATATCAAAAAATTATCTAAAGGGAAATAATTTTAATTGTAAGAATATTGAGCTAAATAATTTAAAAAATGTTGCTACATATGTATTAACATACTCTGAAAAAAATATAATGACGTTATACCTCACAAAAAAGAAGAAAGTTATCTGTCCCTGACGTATACTTTAACAGATAGGTGGAGCTGATACTGTGACCTGCGGTCACTCCGCCTGTGTCCGGAATTTCCAGGTACAGAATGACGGAGGTGAAGAGGCCAGTGGACGGGTGGAACAGCGTGAACTCCACAAACACGGCTTTGGTGGAGTCGTCCATCCACTGAGAGGAGGGCAGTCTCTGAATTTGAAGCACGGACTCATTCCTATAAATGCGGGAAGGAAAAATGACATATTCATGACGGTCTATGTTGGTGTAACGTCATTTATTTCGCGATAAACACCATTAATACCAGAGCTTTACGATATTTATTTGTTTTTGTAGATTTTTTTCCCAATGGTTAAATTAAAAGTTTAATTAAAAATGAACAACAGAGAAAAGAGCGAAGAACATTGCTAAAAGGAGAGTTTTAAAAATCAAGACATGACTTTTAATTAAGCATTATTTTCTTTCCATGTGTTAGTTTTAAGACCAAAACTATTCCAAAATACAAAAGAATGACAATTTGTTATATATTGCATGGACGTAAAATGTTACAGTAAAAATACCTTGAATGATTTAGCTTAATCACGTGACCAGAGTTGTCATATATGCCATGTCGACCGAACAACAAATAAGGAGAAGATTTTGACTGGAATGTAGAGTTCTCGGGTTCACTTGATCCAGTTATAGAAATATTTTTTACATTTTAATGAGAGATAAGGCATATCATTCATGGTCGCGCATTCTCTTTCTGTGGCCTTGACCTTTCGCAACTGGACGTGTCCGATGATGTAACCTTGCAACACTAGTTTCTGAAGCAAAAGAGAGAAAAGTATATATATGTATTTCATGATAATGTCGTTCAGAACATACAATCTGTGTTTAAGCTTGCTGTTAAGACAAATACATTTAATACAATTATATTTTAACTGATGTGTTTTGAATTTTGGTTTGCATACTTGTATTACGCAAAACGAAATTTGGAGAAACTGTTAATTCTCATTGGAAAGAGAAAGGTTTCCTTAACACCTACTTGTATCATGTTCAAATCATGAAATTATTACATGTACCTATGACGTCACCCAGACACATCATCGGTTGTTCACTTTTCAGACTTACTAAACGTGGGAAATCCGCAACCTACATCACCACGTAAGACGATGATTCATATATCAATTACTTTTAAACGATTGTGCGCACCTGCTTCAGGTATTAGAGAAGCAATATTTGAAATTTTAATTTGTCGCAAACATGTCTAAGGATATTAATGTTCAATTAGAAAGAACCACTCTGCGCTTTTTAAAATATGAATTATTTCGATGCAATATATACTGGTACCTGTTTGCTTGCTGGATTTTCCTTAAAGATACTTTCCATAAATGTCGCTGAAGCCCGATCATACCATTCCTGCCTGAATTTTATCGATATAACATGCATAAATTACATGTACACGTATGTCCTATATTGTGTCAAACATCTAACTTTTTAAAATTCACCAAAAATGACAGGCGCAAAATTGAAAAAAACAAAACAAAAACCGATAGACCTTATTTTGTAACAAATTGCTCCTAAAATTAATATACAGTAAATATACACCGAAGAATAAGTTTGAGTCATTTCTCTAGACTTCAAGAAATAAGTTTCTTAAAAATACGGATATGGTAATTAAAAACCATTCAATCAAAAACTATGAACCTACAACAGAATTGTGAGAGCTTTTTTCTCCTTCATGACTTTTTTTCTGGATTCAATCAGCTGCTTCTCCTGTGGAGGCCTAGCAAACCGCAGGTACCGAGATCTTTGCCGCGCAGCTACAGCCTGAAGAGATCGACCAATAGCGCTATTGTATCATACAGTTAAATTGATATTTGACAAACGTAACTAAAAGCAGAGCCAAAGTACATGTAGTCATCCTTTTAAACACAGTTAATAAGTGAAACATTAATTTTTCAAATAAGAAATTAAAGGCAAAGCAGTTTTAAATGATGTTTTGAAAATATCCTATTATTCTGAATTTTTTTTAATGAAAATTCACCTTGTCTAACTCCTCTGCCTCGGTCCAACTTTCACACGACTGTTCCTTTTTCCTACGGAATATTTTCCTTTCCGCGTTTTCGCCGAAATAGGATTCTTCATAATTGTCCAGGATGCTGGGATCACATCGATACCGCACAGTTGTGTACAATACCGCAATGAATATCTGTTAATTAAAATAAAAAACATTTCATAACAAACAAATTTTTAAAGAATTAATAAAGCATGCAACATTAAAAGCAAAACTTTTGGTTACAGATTTGGTTTCTTTGAAAATTTATGATTTTCTGTTCAGAAAATGATATTCTCTTCCCGTTGATAAATGCACAATTTCGATTATATTAAAAAAAACACAGCCAAGAGAGGCAGATAAAAACACTTGAACACAATTAGGCGTAAAAGGGTTAGACCAGATTAATCTATAATTAAAAAAAAATTTAATTATTAAAAGGAAAATATAAAATTTGACGCTTGCTCAATAGAGCTAGACGGTCGTATTCACTTTTAGTCTTCATTTATCCCTTCATTTAGTCTTTATTTATCCCCTGCAGACGAAATGGTCAGTTACAATAGAAGGGAACATTGACATTCTTAACCAAAAATATTAGAATTTGTTCTATCTTGTCAACAAATTTACATAATTTATGTCGTAAAATTATATGCATGTATGTATTTAATTCTTTTAAGGGCAGATATGATGGTTAAATTATTGACCACCCAGCTCTGGTGGTTAAATTGTTGAGTGTTCAATCTCTTTAATGGAGCACGCAATGAATATCAACTGACCAGGATTGGATGGACGACGAATATACAGAATAACACACTGATGTAGAGAGACTGCAACCAAAGGATGCTACGGACTTCATCAAACCGGAAACCGATCCAAATCGTCAGAACTGTTGAGCAGACGATAATAAGGGCACACAGAAACCACGTGACGTACTGCATCCACGTGGGCAGGAGCAGACGAGAGTTGGGGTTCTTCTTAGACGGAGCTAAAAAAGGTGTTCATAAAAATGCTATAAAGATGTTACATGTAACGGGCAAGCAAAGAAATCAATGTTGCGATGTGCAAATGATCCTAAGTTTCTGATAAAAGTTGGAAATCTTCTCAGTAATACTCGAAGCTCCTTATTCCAATGAAATCATTTGCATGTACTAATTTATCCTTCGCCGTTCTATAACATGTATTATTTTAAAATATATATTACGTTGTAAAATCCTTTTTTGATAAACACAGGTATGTCGATGTTAAGGTAAGTGTTGTACCTATCTATAAATTGTTCCATGTTACCGTTTATGATAACAAATCACTCACCTGATGAAATATTGCTTAGATAGGATTTAATATGATTTTATATTCCGCTAGTAATTTATTCAGGTTTTTTCAAATTCAGTTTACTTAGATATCTAATTAAAATATCTTGCTAAGATTTTTTTCTTTTGATATAATTTCTACAATACCTAACAGAAACTTTTTTTTCATAAATTATTAACAAAATATACCATAGAACAAAGAATATTTTTTCTTTATTTTTTAGATCTACTTTGGCACACCTGGACAATTAGCCGAGCTCTGACTGCTCTCCGAGGCTGTCTTGTTCTTGACGCTGCTGTTGGTAGAACTGAGGGTCATCTGTGGTTGGGGCTCTGTACTGTTAGAGTCCTCGAAACCGCTGGACGCCATGTCCGTCTCTGAACCTATCACTGATGAAAATGTGAAAGAAAAAAATGTCTTTATTTTTGCATGCCTAACTATTAACCTTTTTTTCTAATTTTCTAGTGCTAACTAACTATAATAGTTTTTTTGGCCTGCTTTGCGATATAAATATGATTGACTACATAGAAAAATATCTTTAAAATCAAACAAACAAACAAACAAAAAATCTCTAGAATTAATGGTTAATTGCAAAAAAAACCTGCGCATTTTCAAAGTGTCTTAGTACACAGGCAGTAGCAACTGAAGATTTTTGAACGTTCTGTCTGTAAAGTTATTGTTGTTGGAAACTAATGAAAATTGACATTACTAAAAGAAGGAAATTACATGCGATTGAAGTTTTCAAATACTTATTCTTGTGCCAATCTAGAATTTACAGTACTTGGATTGATTACATACATGTGCTGTAGATAGCGGTTTATATTCTTTTTTTAAAACCAAATGGCAGAGGGTTCTTAAAACGAACATAAGAAAATTAATTTTAATTTTTAGAGCTTTAGTTTTTTTTCAAAGTACAATGTACCTACATCATTTGAATACGTTTCTACATTTTTTGAAAAATTATCTACAGTGTTTTAGGAAATACACGTATCTGCATTTACTGAGAAGGTACCTACATTTATTGAACAAGTACCTATGTTTACCGAGAAGGTATAAACATTTATTGAACAAGTTCTTAAATTTATTGAGTGGGTACCTACATTTATTGAACAAGTTCTTATATTACTGAGTAGGTACCTCCATTTATTGAACACGTTCTTACATTTACTGAGTGGGTACCTACATTTACTACTGAGTTAGTAAATACATTTATTGAGTAAATAACTATACATTTACTGAGTAAGTTCATAAATTTATTGTTCAAGTACTTACAGTTATTGAGTAAATGCCTACATTTACTGAGTAGATACCTAAATTTACTGAGTAATTAAATACATTTACTGAGTAGATACCTACATTTACTGAGAAGATACATACATTTGTTAGTAAATACATTTACTGAGTAATAAAATACATTTACTGAGTAGATACCTACATTTACTGAGAAGATACATACATTTACTGAGTAGATACCTACATTTACTGAGTAGATACCTACATTTACTGAGTAATTTAATACATTTACTGACTAGATACCTACCTTTACTGAGTAGATACATGTACATACATTTACTGAGTAATTAAATACATTTACTGAGTAGATACCTACATTCACTGAGTAGATACCTACATTTACTGAGTAGATACATACATTTACTGAGTAAATACATACATTTACTGAGTAATTAAATACACTTACTGAGTAGATACCTACATTTACTGGGTAAATACATGTACTTACATTTACTGAGTAGATACCTACATTTACTGAGTAGATACCTACATTTACTGAGTAAATACATACATTTACTGAGTAGATACATACATTTACTGAGTAGATACCTACATTTACTGAGTAGATACTTACATTTACTGAGTAAATACCTACATTTACTGAGTAGGGCCTCGGTCTGTGAACTCTGACTCTCCTTGCTGACAGTTTGTTGTCGCTTGATCCATTGTTTTTGTGCCCAATTCTATACGAAACAAAACAAACAAGAACGTTGGCGTAAATATCATCATTATAACAATTATACAATTACCACTTTATCTGTCTCACAGCTCACAAGCAATTTTAGTTATAAGGATTGAATTGATAAATAAGTTGTTTACGTATGATATACCGGTATCAACTTGCTAAAACTGGTTGTTTTCATAACATTTTTGCTCTTACTTTATTATATTTTATAATATTTTGTTCTTTGCAATATGTCATTGGTTAATTGTAAACAGGCCTGTGTGAATACAGTTTTAAATTTATTCTCAACTGTAGGACCAACTATCAAAATCAAAGTACTGACAGTACTGAAAGACGGGGTCTTGAAAGTTTGAATTTGTAATTGTCCTGGATTTCCTCGAATATACTTCCAAAATTTACTAGTTTGAAAAAGTTGTTACAATCTATGTTAATTCGGCTTTTTTTGCAATTGTCCGATACTTTGTCTAAATTTTACTCAATCCCGGCCTTTATAATTGTAGAAAATTTACACAACGGTATATTATGTAAAATAAGACCCCAAGGAAAATTTTTAAAAAATACTACTTACCGGGAAAATCAAACAACTATATCAAAGTAAATAATTTTAATCATTAGATTTATTCAATTTTGTGATCCAAGGAAAAGTCCACAAGTCGGACTCACTGTATCCGTAATAAAAGTTTTATGTAAACTCTAAAACTGCTGAATTAACAAACAAAGTGAACATTTGTATACTGATAATAAACACAGGCACCTGACGTTAGAAATATTTTTTTTACAATAAGATTCCAAGAACTTTTACAATGAGCATAAACAGATTTGTCACGGTCGCCATTTTGATTTTTAAGACCGACTTATCTGATATGATTTTCTTCATTTGCGTTTCATGCAAAATTAATCGGTAAAAATAAATCCGTTCGCCACTTACTACTTTTTTGTGTAAACTCGTGCATCACCCACACGAATTACGATACAACCGTTCCTTTCATTACAAATCATACTCTGAAAATCAGAGACATAGATAACAGAGATTGTCAACTCCGCCATTAGCGTGTAAATGTTACGGAACCAATTTTAATTACTTTTAGAACTACAAGTGCAGCAATCTTGTATAAGTCATTAAATTTGAACCTGATAGTGAACATGAACATGAACCTGTAAATATTTTAAGCATGTTTTATTTATGAAATATTTACAAAAACTCTTTAATTAGTTTTTAAATTACTTTTTGAAAACTTATTGACTTTTCACAAAGTAATGGTAATGCATTACTTTGCTCATGTAATGGTAATGTAATGCATTACTTCAAGAAAATTAAGTAATGGTAATGGTAATTTAATGCCCTTATTCATGAAGAAATGGTAATGTAATGCATTATTTTACAATGTAATTCATCCCAAGCCTGATTCCAACTAAGCCGGAAAACTTTCTGCACTATTTTCTTACGCGTAGACTCAAATCATGTGTCCTACGCGTGCCTTCCGGTTTTTGACTTCGGCTGACAGTAAACCAATAGACGGGGTCACGTGACCTCGTCTAATAACATCTTATTAAACATTAGACATTTCATTTCAGTTTGAGACAGATACCTGTATAGCTGGCCAGTTCAAAATAGATTGATCAAGAATGGAATACGTCATAATGGGTTGGACCACTTCCGCCGAGGTGTCAGTTTCCTCTTCCTGTGAGTTCTCGTTCGGTTTCCCGCTCGGATACGCATCTTCATCTTTGTCTTCTGCTAATGAGGTTTTACTACGCGCTGTTGGAACCAGCTGAAATAAAAATTAATGTAACAAACAATGATCTTTTTAACCACATTGCATTGTCTAATCCAATTATCTTACTGTTCTAAACTTTCCTTTGACAAAATTTTAATTTAACTAGTTATTTGAAATAATCTGGCGCCGAGATATGCTAACAAACTTATGTGTCGCGTCTGAAAGAAACGTTTGACTTTTTTTACATTTAAATTTCATCGGTATTTGCTCACTAGTGAAATTTTAATCTCATTATAGTATGTTTTCAATGACATTTCCAGCACTAAGTGTTTAAATTAAGTCAAATTGTTGGTACGTTTTCAAAAAGGTTGAACTTTTTAGTAGAAATCAATCTAAGTTTGAAACCAACGCGTACCTTGCTTCTCCGGAATAAAAAGGACAAAACAAAATTCAATGGAATGGCTACCACACAGCAAACGACTCCAACAATAACGCTATTCCAAGACAGGTCTAACAACAACCCAAACTCACCGCGGTACTGAAAAAGCAAGCAAAACACTCAAAAAACATTCCTTTACCTAATATAACAATTTATGAGTGCAATTTGATTTATTTATACAGCTCGTGGACAATAGATTAACCGAATGAATTTTTTTTAATATTTCTTTTTTTATTTATTTCGAAAATCGACTAAAAAAATGAAATCAAAGAAAGTTTGCCTTAATTGAATGTAGTGATACACAGGTGTGTTCTCCACATATATTCTCACCTGTTTATAGGTGTAATGGTACACCAGGGTATTCAGACACATGTAGACAGAGAACAGGGTCAGACAGCAGGTCAACCTCTGGGTCCGCGTGAACTGACTATAGGAGGGACAGGTAAAGGGCGATAACCATAGGTGATAGTCCGCCAGGTATTGCGTCCCCTTGGTCAGGAACACCTACAGTCAAAAACAATACATGTGTTGATTAAAAGAAAATGGATATTATACATGTGAAACATAATGCGTTCAGATGTTAATAAATTGACAATCAAGCAGAGAGAACATCTTTGCGTCAGAAATGTTAACTTTATTGTGACCGCGTACCAAAACTAACTTTTGCTTGCGACGACTTTTTTTACATGCAGATCTATTAAAGGGACATGGTCACGATTTTGGTCAAAAATTATTTTTACAATTTTAATGTTTACAATGCTTCAGTAAGGCATTGTTAATAAACAACCATGCAAAATTTGAGTGTCGTTCGTTAAGTTATAAGGGAGTTACAGAGCTTACATTTCTTTGCTATGTAAACAAAACTTTTTTTACGTTTGGAATATTGAGGTAAAAATTCCAGTTTTAGAACTAAAATGTATGTGTATTATAATAACGTTAAGAACTGTCTATTTGTGCTTCAAATGAATAAGAACATAGACAAATTAGCTTGAAAAAGATTTTTTACTGGTATATTGAACATACATAAACAAAAACAAGGCACGAGCCTTGTTTACATGACAAATAATTGTGAGTCCTGTATCTTGCTTATAACTCTACGAATGACTCTCAAATTTTATTTGATCATGAGAAATGCATTCCGAAAGCTTTGTAAATAAGAAAATCAGAAAAAAAGAATTTGACCAAAACCGTGACAATGTCCCTTAAAGCAATCATACATGTACAAAAATAGATATGATGAAATAGATTTAATATCTTTACTCGTTTGAACCCCAGGTTCCCGTCCAGTGCCAGGAATTCTCTCTCCACTTTCCCATCCTCCTCCTCCACCGCCAGCCATTTCTCCGATATAAAGTAGAACTCACGTTCTGGGAAATAACAAAATAGACCATTATTATTTTGACTCGGTCTTTCATTCAAAACAAATAGGCAAAATGGTTGAGAGTTATAATATTGCTTTTCTTGCATAAATTGAATACCGGTATTCAATATATCACGTTTCAATCAAACAAGTTTGTTTACCATCAACATTTTATATTAACTACCTGCGGATTTTGAAAATAGGATTACATAAAATAACATTATCAATTTTTATAAATAAATCAATTGAATTTTTTTTAAATTTGCATAAAAACCAGTGTCTGTAAATAAAGAGGTATGAGGTATACATGTATTTGGAATAATTTTGGTATTGCATTATGTATCCTTTATTTGTTTATAGAGCAAGCAAAAAGTTTTATACATTTTAGAAAAAAGTTTAAAAAAAAAAATAAATGATTGCTACACTGACCATTGTTAAGGTCCTTGACGATGACCCGGCTCAGGTACCAGCTGGGGGAGGATCCAACATTGTTATGCCAAATCTGAAATGAAAAGCATGTTGTCTGTGTTAAATCAATGCAACATTTATACATCCCTGTGGGCAATCAAACCTTAATTCAAATGCAAGCACTTTTGGGGGGTTTTACTATTGGGATTCATTGTCAACATCTGCACAATTAAGTGTCACTTAAAGGCGGTATACAGAGCAACAGTTTTAGTTAAAGAGGGTTTGTCAATACCAAGCTATTGTTGATATCGTGAGACTTACGTCAGAATGAACTTGTCCCTGGAGTTTCTTTCAAACATCGGTCTGTCGTCATCACTGATCAGTTCTCTTGTACCGGACATTCCCTCCTCTCCGTGCAAAATTATACTGATCTAAAAAAAAAGAGCAAAAATAAGTTTAAAAAAAAAATTAAAAAGCCAAGAACAAAAAAAAAAAGATAACTTAATAACTAAAATAAATTAAGTTAACTAAAATGATAAACCTATCTAAAAAAACCCACGTAAGGCCTTTCAATGTGACCTTGACATACGGAATGATTCTCCTGAAATAAAATGGATAATACATGTATTTAAAATGATATCAAACCAGGTTATCATATGTTAAGAGGGATTATAAATATCTATTAAAGTCAACATATTTTGCTTTTCCAACGTCCACACAGCTTATGGTCCCAAGTTTACCAACATGCATGTTGTTAACCTACTCAACATCACATTTCTTAAAGCTAATCTACTAAACATGTTCATGAATATGACGTCAAAGAATTTGTATGAGAAAACTGATGAGAGAGAGTCAAGGACAAGAGGATGTTGGATAAACAGTGTTTGGGAGCATGTTTCGATGATAAAAGATATATACCTAATTTTAAGTCATATTATCTACACATACATACCGTCCTGTTCTGTTGATAATCATTTTAGTTCCATTTCTGTAGAAGTTATTTCAAAGGTTGCTCTTTTCCAATTCCAGCGATTCGGAACCGTTTTGCAAAGGCTAAAACGTATTTGTTGCATTCCTTCTTTCAGTGTCCTCAGACTTGCTCTCAGACCCAGAGGTGTTTGGATACCCTGAGGAACCTGAGGTAGACACCGTGTAGGTCTCGGTTTCTAATGATTGTTCCTCTAGTTCTTCTGTCGAAGAAACGTTGGAAGACGCGGGTATGATAAGGCAACTCTCAGCGATCAAATTCCTCTGATCGATATGACGTCACAATAAGCAGCATGATGTCATATTTTACTCAGAAACATGTCGATTTTAACTTTATCTCTGGTTTAAAATATAAAAACTACAGGCATAATATATCACTAGAAACTCTTCTAACTGAATATATCTTCGATTTCTCTCTATTACGTATAATTATCATTGATGACGTGACAAGCATGTCTAATAGCGAAGATCATGTCGGGAGACAAATCATCTGAATGCAGTGTAAACAATGCCGAAATGAGACTTATTTAATAGATACCTAAGATTTAGATGAGTGTCAGTTAGGATATGAACAGGATAATACAGGCATGGATATTTTGTTTAATCAGCGAGTGTTATAAGGTAAGCAGATCGACATTTATATGGCTTGACCAGCCTTTCCTCTGACAGTGTATACAAAAAAGGCAAAAGTGTAACACTACCCCGGATATTATGAAAGATGAATTTGGAAAATATCAACGGTATATGACCTAAACTACCTGAAAAGTGGTGCTAGAATCCTCTGCTTCGTTGTTTTAAATGAAAAATACGTAGTATTTACAATGAAATTATAGAAGTTGAGAGGGTTTCCGATAAATATTTACAATATTAATTTTATGCGATTAACAATAGGATTCTAGCAGTAATACTAATAAACATGAACTAATTGCCGATCGAATTATTGTAGCAAACATACAAATGAACTTCGGGGTAGTGTTACACTTTTTGATTTTTTGTTAAGGTAAAAAAGTGATCTATTTTTAACTGTCACGTGATACCATGGCACGGCAGCTTCAAAGATCGAGTCGATTCCGAAGTAGAAAAATAATATCTTGGTGAACACATTCCCTTGGTATTAATATTCCGCACTGTTTTCTTAAACAAAACCAGTTTTTAAATTGATCATTATTTTGACGGTCATTAAACTCGGAGTTGCCTTAACCTACCCGCGGAGGATGACTGCGTGTTGAAAAGAGACCAATTCATCCTCGGAGATGAATTGAATGAATACGTTTCAAAGCGCCGCCTCTTTGCTGCAGTGTTTCTTTTTTCTTGATCACTCGTTTTAGCTCCGAAATAATCTGTATATTCTATTGCAAGTGCTTGCCTACATGAATAAATAAATTTAAATTAAACATAGCCGATTGCAATAGATTCTTAAACAAATTGCTAGAATAACTGTTATGAAACACAAGTAATTTGTAAAAATGGTTTTGAATACTGAAATGTAGTTACATTGAGATACCAAATAACTAAACTCAAAACTTGGTTAATTGCAAAAGATACATATTGACTATGATTTAAGAACATGAAAAAAGGAAATACAGATATGTCATTAATATCATTTCATGGATAAATGTAAAAAAAAAATCTTACTTACTTGTGGTCCTGTTAAAGTTTTGATTTTATGCAGATTAATGGTTTCTGTGTGAAATAAATACATTTTGCGAAATAAAAACTGCGCAACTTCCTAAATGAAAACTCGCTATTCCGCCTTTAGAAGGTTCTTGTTTCCAGTGTTTACAGGAAACATAGAAACCGATTCGCTAGATTCTTATTGTACTTTTATTAACAACGCCACCAAACCAGATTTAACTGCTGAAACTGTTAACTTAATATAATTGTTTGTCGGTTTTTTTCATATTTGGAATCGTGACATTACACAATTATTCGATATTTCATTATAATTAACATTAGTATGTGTACATGTAGAACTGCGTAGATAATTCCAGAAAGGTTACAACGTTTCTAGTGATCCTTGCGCAAGATTTTAATGAGGACGAGTGGCCAGCTTGCCTGTCAGGTCTACCTTCAATGTTTGTAAATATGATTAACATTACAATAAAGTTATATTCATTAAGGTTAATTCAAAAGCTTTTTTTGGATTTGTATAATTCTCTCCCGTTGAAAACCTTAATGTACCAAAATGGCCAGTTAAACCCAATCTTCTTAAAGATTTCTTCTCTTTTAACTTGTGTTTGATTTTTTTTCCCATCAGATACCTGTGTATACATGTATGCTTACTAAAAGTTTCAATTCAGTTATTTACATGTACATTTACTTAGTGAGTTTTTTAAAGCAGAGAAAACTGTTAAAACTTTAAAATCACGATTTTCTATCATGTGTTTAGATTTTTAAAAAACCCTAAAATATAGAGTATCATCAATATTCCTGTATTAACTGCAAAATAATTTGCTGTCAAATGTCCTTATATTCTAACAATATCAATCTATTAAGGTCTTCATTTAATTTCATGGCATTAGTTTTCAAACTCAAATATTTTTATACAATTTGCAGCATAAAAAAGTATAAAATGAACGAATCTTTCAACGTTTCAGTTATACTTTACTGGTTTTGGTTTGATATAATATATGCATAGTAATAAGACATTCGAAACACAAGCAAACAAATGTAAAAGAGCAAATATGTAGTACATTTGATTAATTATATTAGTAGTGACGTTCATTTGACTTTCGGAATTAAAGTTATTGTATATCGTCAATTCTCTTGTATAAATTAACCATGGAATATTATACAATTATTTAATGCTTGAGCAGTCAATAGACCAGAATATTTTTCCCGAAGTACAGGGAACAGCTCAGTATAATCTATTGCCCGAGGCCAATGGCCACGGGCAATAGATCAGAATGAGCTGTTTCGCTGCACCAACGGAAAAAAAATTCTGGTCTATTGAGTGTTCAAGCATTAAATAATTGTTTAATTACCTAATTCCTTTTTTAGTTTTCGGGGTTTACAATTTGCATATTGCAGATGGTTTTTGTGCCATTATGCAAGATACTAAGATTTTGTTCATCTTTTTTATGCACAGAACCTGTTGCATGCATTACAACATCTCAATTTAATATTAGTTTACACAAAGGAGGGGGTCTTAAACCCATTAGATTTTAAATAGTCTTTTACCTTATTTGAGGCTTTAAAGCTGTTGATTATTTGATACTCCATTTTGATAACATTGAATTTGGTTTCACCAAGTACTAAAACAACGTCTATGTAATGGAATATACCTTCCCCGAGAACTATTGAGAGGATGTAACATTAACATACCCGCGTTCTGAAATACGTTGCCGGTCCAATAGATCGCAGTCTATTGACCGGCGGTCTAATAGATCGCAGTCTATTGACTGGCAGTTCAAAATAAACGCAAATATTTAAATGGTAATAAAACAACAAAATCCCTTCTATTAGGTAATAAAACAAATTATAAAACATTTCCTCAAGTATGAAAACGTTTCAAATGAATAAATGTTTCGAATTGAGATTGAAGTCACCAGAAGAACAATTCTAGACTCCGCAAAAAGTATTTAATCTAATACAGACTACAAAAAGTGTTTATATATTACATACCCTACCAAAATGATTATCCCACCTCAGACTCAACAAAAAGTGTTTCTTCCATTTAAAGCTCTAAACATTTAAGCGTTTTTCCATTATAAACACCGCAAAAACTGTGTCCGCCAAAGTAAACTCTGTAGAAATTATTACTCCACTGTAGACTACATAAAGTATTTTTTCAGTTGAAAGTACTTTCATAAATTGCAGAAAGCGTTTCTTCCATTATAAACTCAGCAGAAACTGTTTCTTTAATAATATACTCTGCAGAAAATGTATCTTCCTTTGCTAAAAATGTTTCTTCTATAATAGATCCTGCAGAAAGTGTTTCTTCAATTGCAATCACTGAAAAAGGTGTTTACTCCATTATAAATTCTGCAGAGTGTATTTCTTCTATTATAGACTCTAAATAAAGCGTTCCTTTCATTATAGACTCAGCAGAAAATATTCCCTAGAATGTGTTTCATCAATTTAAGACTCTGCCAAGTGTTTTTAGACTCCGTAAAAATTGTTTCTTCCATTACAAATTCTGCAGAAAGTGTTCCTCCGGTTATAGACTGTACATAAAGCGTCTTTATTAAAGACTTTACGTAAAGTGTTTCTCCCATTTAAGACTCTAAAGGTAGTGTTTCCATTATAGATTCTGTTGAAAATGTTTCTTTCATTGTAGACTCTGCAGAAACTCAAAAGCAAGTGTTTCTTTCATTATAAACGCTGCAGAAACTCTGAGGAAAGTGGGTTTTTTAAAACTAGACTATGCAGAAACCTTTCCCCCATAATTGACTTTGCAGACACTTTTTCTTCCTCTACAGAATAAGAATGGAATTTGTAAAAATTAGATAAAGATTTGTGATAAAAATCCAGATCTATAAAAAGTTTAAAATTGTTGTTGCAAAAAGTATAAATTACCAATTTTAAACTTAAATGAAATTAAAGAATACCATTTTTTATAAGAAAAAGTTGATAAAACGATATACTCAAAAGTCTTTGTCACTGATTGATAATTAACAGTTATCTGTTCGTCGTGATTTCTTCAACATGACAACCTTGTTTCTGGACAATTTGTCTACAATATACCCAGTATTTTGCCTGGTATAAACTGTCCTATCTTTTGTAATCTGTATGATAGGTATTTTATACCTATGGTATATCATACCTTAGTGTTTACTACTGAATTTAGAACTACAAAGTCAAATTTAACGAAATCTACCATACACACATTTCTAAAAAGTTTTTTTTTACAAAATAGCGAAAAAAAAAATCATGTACCTTTGGCGAAGAAGATGCAAGGTAAATCTCAAACCTTTGTCTTTCATCTAGAACTCAGAACTACAGAGTCAAATTTGACTAAATCTGTCACACAAGGATTCTTGTTTTTCAGATGTTTTTGTCAGATTTTTCTTTTTCAGTTTCACATAATTACGTTTGAATTGACGGAAAGTAATAAAGGTAAGGCATATCATCAAAGTTTTCTTGATTTACATGTTACAATTACAGAAGAAAAAGTTGAATCACAATACAAATAAGACAGTTTAAATGGTGTATATATATATATATATATATATATATATATATATATATAAGAACGCTTACACCGGCCTGTCTTAAAAAAAAAACACACACACACACACAAAAACAAAACTGTCCTCCTTATCCAACGGTTCTTCGTCGGAAGAATCAGAAGTACAAACATTGGATATCAAAGTCCCCATGTCTTTTCTGCCTAGTTTAAAGGTGAGATACGGGACGGATTAAGATCTTTTTTAGATGCATTGGGTGAGGCTTTTGCTCCTGTGATATGGGAGTGAGATATTGTCTTTAAAGGGTACTGTTTACAGAAACATATTCGTCCCAGTTTTATTTTCGCCCCTTTCGCTCCATTGTTAACGGACGAATTTAAGACTGGGCGAATTCCGATGTCTTCAATTGATTTTCTTTAAACACAACTGTGTCTGGGGGAATTCAAGACGGGGCAAAACTGTTTGAAAGTGTAGAAGGGCGAAAATTACAATGGGCGAAAATAACCCTGTATACATTATCTTCTTCCTCATATTTGGAACTGAACTGATTAGTTCAATTTAAGTTCTATAGGAACAGAGATGATACGTCAAATGCATCAAGCGGGGCTTTTCCCTTGCGACACGGGTATGTGTTGTTGCCTTTCGAAAGTATTTACTTTTAGACCGATTTTTTATATTGATAACTTGATAAAAAAGATGATTAACATAACGGGACGTTATGTGTTAAAAGGGGCATGGTCACGATTTTTTGTTTTAAAAATTATTTTTCTGTTTTTAATATTTACAATGTTTCAGAAAGACATTTTTAATAGGCAACTAAAGTTTGAGTGTCATTTGTTGAGTTTCAAGCGAGTAACAGGGCTTGAAATTCTTGATATGTAAACAAAGCGTTTGTTTACCTTTTGAACGTTGAAGTAAAAATTTCAGTTTTAAACCTAAAACGAATGTGTTAAACGTTAGGAACTGTGTATCAATGCTTAAAATAGATAAAAAGATAGACTCATAGGCTGGGAAAAGTTTTTGTACTGGGATATTGAACCTATGTAACCAAAAACAGGGAACGGGCCTTTTTTACATGACAAAGAATTGTGAGCCCTGTATCTTGCTTATAACTTTACGAATGACTCTCAAATTTTATTTGATCATTTGAAATGCATTTCTAAAGCATTGTAAATAATAAAAACATGAAAATAGAATTCGTCCAAAATCATGACCATGCCCCTCTCAGTTTTAATTTAAGATTGTTTTAAAACATGTTTTATGGAAAATCAACATCTGATTTTAAACTAACTTAAACTGGTTGAGGACGAATAATTCACAATTAACAAATAAACAAAATTATTAATGAAAAGCTTAATAAATAAATGATATTGCATTTAAAATTCTTTTGTTGTCAAAGCAAAACAAAATTGCTTAACTAACTTCAGTTATTTTTTTTATATGAATAAGTTAATACACTGTTTCTACATGAACGTATCGATGACGAAATGAGAAAACCAATTTTGTTTCAGTTGAAACCTTTTTTTTTCAGAAGAATATTACCGTATGTCGAGTTCACATTGAGTGGTCTGGATTCTTTGCCATCGTATGACATTATGTTTAATAATATAATCCCAGCTTAAAAAATTGCAATTAATGCGTAGACAACAAATGGAAACGTATTTTAGAAGCAGAATTAGAATTTGATCACAACTAATCTATTCAAGCGTAACCAGGTTCTCTTTGACTACGTTAGAAATAGAAATTTATTTCCATCTTTAAATAGTGTAAAACATCATGACTGTATATGTGGAATTGTGAGCTGTTCTGTGTAACAACAAGTCTTTTTTCTTATTGGCTAGGAATGTGTAAGTGTCTTGATATTGATATTAACAATGCGAACGTTTGAAAGGCGTTTAGTGAACGCCTTTTAAGCCTACGTAATATATAAGAGCAAAATGACAACTAGACACCCATTGTTTGGTTTCAGTCACAGCTCACGCTTGAAACAAGACATAAGTATCCCGTGCGACTTCATCTAAAGACAAGAATAGGAGGAATATTCTGTTCTGCAAAACCGAACAGCTGCATCAAAATTTATTGCGGTTGTGTTTTAACCGAGAAGGAAACTGGTGGTCACAAATCTTCATCTCAATAATCATCCGTGTTTGGAAACCCCATCGTTACCGCGACAGCAGGTAAAATTTACCGTTTTTGAAATTCAATTTGAATATCAATGAAAATGAAAGCAATCATAGTCATAGATTCGACGCAGAATACTTTATAATTATTTTGGTATATTTTTTTTCAGTGCATGCTTGGATTCGTTTGCAGATTAGTTTGTGTTTTAAAATACGAAACAAAACAAAAGTTTGCAATTCTAGACTCGCCTAGACTAATCGGCTTTATAATTATTTCGGAAATTTTTTTTCTGTGCATGCTTGGATAGCGGCAATTTTAAAAGCTTTGGATTTGTCCTATAGCATTCAGTGTGCAAGCATATTCGTTTGCAGTTTAGTATGCATTATGCAATAATCTAAGATATAAAACAAAAAACATAAATAAAATAGTAATAGAAGAAAACAGAAAAAAGCGGATAATAAAGAGTTTATTTGTGCGAAAAAGAAATATGACAGAATACTGTTATTCATCCACCATAATTGGTAAACTATGAATTTCTAATAAAATAGCTAGACAAGTCTATTTCTCTTGTAATACTGGATTTTATTGATTAAGCTATTCTGGTCTGTTTAAAGAGATGACGTCATACAATAGTTATTAATAACGTATGAGTAGGGTATGCAATTCTAGATTCGCCTAGACAAATCAATTTTCTCAGTTTGCAGGTGGTTGATGTGACGCAATAAATCTAGGCTTTTGGTTTCCATGGTTTATTTAATGTTATTAACGCATAGTGTGAATAACGTTATATCTGTAAAAATGTCATTTTGTTTTTATTAGAATTTTAGAAAATTTAAACATGAAACTCATTGACACATATTCAAAATTATAAGATTTTGCAGACATACTATTAGAACCTTATTAAAATCAAATAATTTGGTCTTTTTAAATGTTAATATTATTTTTCTGTATTTTTGTCTATTTAGAATGAAGAAGCTTTCTAACAGCTCTGCAAATAGAAAATGTTACAAAAGTCATCCAAACAAACGCACAAAATCAAGAGCCCACGCTAGAGCTCGGCGTTTCGATGGAAGCGACCGTTCACAGTAAGTTGATGGAAATGAGTTGATAAATCAAAATAAATTACTGAACACAGGATTCTTTTGCCCCGTGTTGTTTAATATCCTCTACAATTGTTAACGGTTCTACGTCTTGAGTTCGCCCAGATGCAGTGTGTTAAGAAAGAAATAATTTGAGACATTTGAATTCGCCCATTGTTAGATTTGCCTGCTGACGACGTGGAAGAAAGGAGCAAAAATAAATTGGAGACAAAGTTCTCCTTGTATACAGCATATTTTTTGAATTTTTAATGATCCTTAAATTGTATTAATAATAGAATTACTAGTTAAGCGCTGAATAATAAGTATCTTTCTAATTAGTAAAAAAGAAAATAGTTTCTTAGTACGCTGTTTTCGCTTGCTGCGTTTTACAAAAGAACTTACGACAGAGTCGTAAATATTTTCAGTCTAATGGAGCGGTCTTTGATGAACAGAATTTATATCAAACCATTCATTTATATCCATTTTGATTTCCATAATTATATTTCACAACTATTACAATAAAATATTGATTAGTTTGTGATTAATAAATATTCATTAATTGGTCGTAAGTCGGTTCCTATGGTCTAAGTATAAATTCAGTACTTTTCAATATTTACATTTTTTAAATATAGTTTATCTTGACTTGTTTGATGAGTAGAATTAATGATGGATTTTGAAAAGTATTCTTTACCAAAAGTTACTGTTTACATTTTAGACCTTCTTTATTATCCATCGACGCCTCCAACAGAAGGAGACAAAGTACGTACACAAACATATACTGATGCTGAATATGCTTTAACTTATGATCTGGAGCATTTTGTCAATGAATTTTTGTTGCTAAAAGAACTATCAACTAAAATGAGAGGGTTGTAAAAAATCCTTATTTAAACTGAACATATTTTGGGGAATTAAATTCAAGTTTGTCAATTGTTGGTGCTTTTATCCAGGAGAATTCTCGTCGGGAGGATCACTTGTAAAGAATGACCAGGGAACTCAATCAGAAATATCAATGGCAGATGGAACCCTTTGGTCCATGTTTCCATTGTGTAAGTTCAAAACACTATCAATCAAGGTGGGTTTTTTTCGGGGGTTTTTTTTTTTGGGGGGGGGGGGGAGTGGGTTGGATGGGAGTGGGTGGAAGGGCTAGGTGCAGAGGCGAGTAATATTATGTATCTATACTAAATTTATTTATTTTTTATCTTTCTTATTATTTAGTTAAAATTAAATGTTGAGTAACTTAAGGTGTTAAACTGTTGATCATTAATTTCAATTACAGCACAAACACTATTAACACGATTTTTCATTATCATGGTTGTAAAATTGTTAAATATTTATTAAATAAAAATTTATAAAATTACAGCACAAACACTATTAACACGATTTTCATTATTACGTTTTTTTATCACAATTCTATTAGGTCCTTTTGATTGGAGTTCCTCGGACACGGCGTCATTTCCGGATTTTCCTGGCTGTAACAATTTGGACATCAACTTATTGCTACAAGGTTTTTGATTCTTATGATAAACTCATAAAACAAATATTTCATTACTTGTTGCTGATATTTACTATTTAGTCTTACAGAAAATACAAGTTATTCAACAAGTTTTATAATGTATGAAAAAATTAAAATTTATAGTTTTTATATTTCTTACTTGTTAGAAATAAGACGGAAAAATGAGTGGCGACATTAAAATTTCAAAGCAGTGGCAGTCAAAACTGACGATAACCACGTGATAATTTGGATAATGCATACTAATCATAATATGCATAAAAGCAATACGTCCTTATCATTGATTTATGACCTTAATATGACACAGTTATATTATGTACATGCCTACATGCATAATTAACTAACATAAAATACACTTTTGCTTTTATCACGGACGAATGGAAGAAATGGAAAATGTTAATAATTCTAAATAGACACAAACATAATAGATATTTTTTCTTAGCAGCTTACTGATTGGCTAAAACCAAACATTCTAAGAAAATAACATGTTATTATCACCCTCACGTAACGGTTAAAGTGGATATAATAATTGATTTTTTCTACTTTTCTATAATTGGTAATCATTAGTCCAATGAAATTATGTGTTTTTCTCAATGGTTTCGGCAATAAATTTAACTTGATGTTAAGAAAATAAATAAAGGTGATGAAATAACAACGAATTTATTATGTTTATATTATTTTGTCACTGGATCATATAAAATAAAGGTGATGAAATAACAACGAATTTATTATGTTTATATTATTTTGTCACGTGATCATATAATAAAACTGTTATTGTTTTGGCTTTTTATACGTACAATAGATCGTATAGACCGAAATAAACTTATCATAACTATGTCATTATATTGCATAAATATATAAAGAAGTGTAAATAGATATTTAAATAATATGTTTTATCATTTTATCGACCTTCAAAAAACCCATACAAACTATGCTTCTTTGTTTACAGGGTTATTTTCGCCCCATGTCATTTTTGCCCTTTTTCACTTGCATACGGCTTCTCCCCTTCTTGAATTCGCCCAGATGTAGTTGTGTTAAAAGATATATTATTTTGGACATAGAATTCGCCAAGTCTTAAATTCGCCCGCTAAAAACGCGGGTGAACAGGGCGAAAATAAAACGGGGGTGAATACTTCCCTGTAAACAGTACTTACATTGAATAAATACATAAAGAAGTGTTAATGAATGTATAAATAATATGATTGTTTTAACAGCTGACACATATACTAGAATATTTTATATTTCCTTACTTGAAGCATTTCAATCTCAATGGGAGCCTACCACAGAACAAGACATGAAACAGATGACCGAGCATCTAGAAGAACACAAAGCAAGGATTCAAAGTAAGAATATTCTCTTATAGAAGAATATATTGCTTACATAAGCATTGTCTGTTGCCTATATATAGTTTATTAGTGTAATATATATTTACACAATAATTATTAAATATGTTCAATTCAAATCAAATCAAACTAACGCATTGGTAAATTTGTATAGCATTGCAACAGTTTTAAAAAAAAATGTTTCTTTCTTGGATAAAAAAGATTAAAAGTGTATATGCTTTACATGTATATAACACTATATCTCGATACTTTGTATATCTCGAAAAACAAACGTTTAAAACGTTAATACTCATAAATAAAATGAAAATTGGGGAAAACGAATGTATAAAAATAGGAAAACCAAAACAAATATAAAGATGAAAAATATGAAAGACATTTATTTTTAAAATACTTGAAGTGTGTCGTGACTAAATAAGATGAGTTTTATCGTTTATCAAGTTCTGATCACAATGCACTAATCCATTTGAGTAGATAACATTTCAATTGCGTACTGGTAAGTACTTATTGTTTTTTTTCCCCAACAGAATGGCTAAAAGACAATGAATGAAAAGCAGTCCTTTCTTCTTCTGCAATTGTTTCTATCATTTTGATCAAGTTACAGGGATAACGCAACAGATAAAAAGTTTTTGTGGGTTGATATTATCTTTACTTTATGTATTCAATGAATTGATGATCATAAGCTATTTGATATTTTAAAAGGAAATGTTAATGCGATTTACTAACTTCTAGATCAATTAAAATTTTCAATAATATGTGTTTGGGTTTCAAAAAAGGTCATTTTTTCATTTGTGTTTAGATGTGTTTACATGGTGTTATTGTTGTTGTTGTGCATAAATTGTATTTTTTATTCTTAATTACCTTCTTTTTAATTGTTTAATTCACTTTACAAAAGTAAAAAAAATGAAAAGTAGGTTTTGAAATAGAAGAAAATATTGTTTTTAGTTAAATGATATTTTGTTATGTCCATGAATCTGTAGGTGTATAAGAGTTCATAAGTTATACTTATCAATCAAAATGTGAAGTAATTGAAATGGACGATAATAATGATTATAATAGCAATGTACATGTAAATTGAAGATGTTTTGACAGCCAATCTTATTGTACACAAAAAATAAATATAGTCTCAAAAATAATTCTTTGCTTTTTATTGACTTGAAGCAATTTAAAAAACTTTCGTTATATCAGCTATTTGCGTTGTTTGCTTCTTAGAAAGGGGTGAATGCTTTTAACAAAATAAAAATACCAAACTATTGTACTTACAAACTGTCAACATATGGATCATATGGATTTTTTTTCGAACATAAAACGGAACATAAAGACATTGTATTTTCAAAATCATCAAGCAATATCAGATAAGACAATCAAAACCTTTATTTTTAAATAATATTTTGATATCCAAAATACAACCGACACTTTTAATTTGGACTGGAAATGTAACGTGCAATAATTTTATTCTAAGTGTAACACCTAATTTGATTGGCTATACAAGTTTATATACATATGTATATCGTATATATATGACTAAACCTGCCTACTTCAAAATACGACTTGTGTGCAAAATGTGTTAATTCGCTTGACGTTAGTATACGTTTAGATTTTGTACAAATTAACGTTATTAAAATTAAATATTAAATAATTGGCCTTATTTTCTGAATTTAGTCGTATAATTAATTTTTTAAATTATTGTATACGGTATATGTATAACATAAAACTGGACAGTTTATACTTTCATTATAAAATAAATGAAATCGATAGCAGATTTTATTTTTAAAAATGGTCTATGGAACAACGAGAAAACATTATGCTGAAAGTATCTTAAAAGATTGATTTTAAATTCGTATTGTATTTTTAAACTATGATCAAACTTAATAAATGGATTACGCCAAAGTGAAATGTGTACATCTTCTATGTAAAATGATTACAAAGAGCATACATATATAATGATCCCTCATCCGAGCATAATTTTAGGGATGTGAAGGATAAGATACATTATATGTAATGAGCCTTAGGCTCAGTAGGGTATTATATAACTTGGTTTTCTTTTGTAGCATAACTTTTGAGTTGTTTATTTCAAATACGTTAAAAACATGAGATAATTATTGAGCTATCGCATTGATATTAGCACGTAGAGTCCCGTTATTAGATTAAATACCAATGTGACAATTGGAATAACTTTTTGAATATTTTTTTTTTCAATTGGTTTAAGTTTCAACTTGGAAATATGCATACTAGCTTTTAACCATCATCCTTCAGTGTATTTGTTACCAAAACTTGCTTCCCAGTTCTAAATGGATGCGTTTGTTTCAACTAAGTAATAAATGTGTAGATTAAGTCTTCTATAAAAACTATCAACATTGTTTAATTTTTTAACAGTTTCCTCTGAATAATGCGTTATTGAATCATAGCTGGAATTGTGTTTAAACTTCCTAGTTTGACTCTTTTCATATTTCTATATGCAAAAGTAAAATAAAAATTGCACTGAATGTAATAACAATTAGACAAATTAAAGACGCGATCTTCCGAATTGGGACTGAATGATCTAGCAACATCTCCAACATATTGTCTTGATTTGAGAGATTATTTCTTCGGTTAGCAAAAAAAAAAACTTTAAAATTTATCGAATCAATAATAAGCCCAAAAATTTACTCTTTGAGTTGATGTCTTCACTGACTTCTAATGATTTTTTGAGAACCCAAGATAATCTAAATCACTCATTACTATTTCACTTTTTGCTTCAAAATTCTTATTGTATATACCTTAGTAAAAACCTCTCGCTGCTGAGTATATGCTTTTCAAACAGAATGACACACAGGTCATCATATTTATTGCTTTCATATCTTTTGGCAACATTTTTGACCAGTGTCGGGCAAAAACAAGCCAGTTCAAGAAATGTTTACATTCTTATCCTCAAATGTTCAAGATGGCCGCACATCCCCATTAAGAGTTCCAACCCTTAATTGACACTGCGCATTACTTCCTCGCCGCCAACTTTCGAATATGTTATATGACCTACGAGTATTTTTTTTAATGTTGCAACCTCTCTTGACGCTATCAAAGCTTGAATTAGCTATATGTCAATTTCAATGGCTCCTCAGAGTTTTGGATATGTTCAATTTTTGTGACGTCCACGTCCACGTCCATACTAGGGACCACGCAATTTCCTGTGCCAAGGCACATGTCGAAATTCATTAGCATCTCTATGTGCGCATCGAAAACCTAGCTTGTGGCCAAGCAACAAAAAGTTTTTTTAACCAAAATATTTAGCGATGTAATGAACGTAACAATCTCTCATCCTGATCTTAACGACATTTTTAGATATATTTAAACCAATTTTACACATTAGTCAAATTGATATATGCGTCAGGATACAAAAGATGTGGAGTATATATTGGTTTGGGGCAATCGCATGAGCAGTTAAATGCGTTATTGTAGGCAGTGTTTTGAGACTAGCCTTTTGTTAGCTGTGGGTATCTAGTTCCCGGTTAAAAAAAAATAGGTTCGACGACCGGGAACCTAAGGTTTCAATGTGCGTTTTGAAGTTGCAATTTTCGGCGAACAAAATATTGGGCTAGTTTTAGAATGATTATTCTAATTTCTACAAATATGTTACAGAAAAAATGGTACTATTATATTTTGCAGGCAATTTACTACTGTTATCTATACCTGCCTTAGACTTTCTCGGAAATACGCTAACCGACACCGTAGAATAAAGTTAAATTCACGTGCAGATTTTGTGAGTCGCCATAATTTGCATAAAAACAAACTGCACCAGCTCACTTTACTGGGCTGGAGATGATGCCCAAAGGAATATTATTGGGAAGTGAAGTGACGATTTTTGTAGTAAATCGTCTGAGGATTTTTTTGTATAAGTTATGTTTGGAAAAAAAAGACTAATCGGTCAAAAGCTAGCGCAATTTCGCAATTCGTACATGTACCTCTGACTGTTTTTAGTCCGGAGCTACAAACCTACATCTATCTATATCCTTTTTTGCATCTACCAAAGTCGAGGGTTTCTGACCCGTTCCGCTCTACATAAACCCTTTACCGAAAAGACAATACATATGCGGGTTAACGATTACGTCATCTAGTAAGTGTACTCATTTTGGTACTTTTGTGATCGCTTGTTCTGACCAATCAGAGAATGTGTTATCAACAGAAACAATATAGCAGTATGACTGCTCCCATTAAAAAAATCGAATTTGTAGAAAAGATGGATTCACTCGGACTAAAGACCGATAGCAGTAAGTCAAATACTTACTAGTCCGTCTCAAATTTATTTGACAACGGTTCAACATTGATCGATGCACACTTCACATCATTATTCAAACAACGTTTCTTACTGGATCATGCAAACTTTTATGACACTAACCAGCGTGCGAGGTTTCTAACCCCGTTAAACTTTGCCTATTCGGTCAAGGGTTTATGTAGAGTCGAGCGGATCAGAAACCCTTGACTTGGAAAGATGCCTTTTCTAAGAACTCGGAAGGAATTGAAGTGTATTAAAAACAAACAAAATCAAAATATTTTCTCCACAGACAACATTTATTGCAATGAAAAATTAACATGAAAACAATACAATAGCAATCTATTCTTCACCATGATTTTCCTTTAGCAATTCTCGATTTAAAATATATACATATCCTTGTTGCAAGGAATTCTCTTCTCTACAGAATATGATTCCACCTGCTACAATGCCTCAAAATATTGCCTCAGTGAGTTGATGTCCGGATTCATATTGCGATCGCGAGGACATGATGGAGAGGTCGCCATGTTTAAAAGATTCCTCACAATTGGACCTAAATGAAAAGCAAGCCAAACATTTAACAAAACGAATTTTTTTTTATCGTTGTGTCATATATAATACAGATTTATGATGATGAAGCATTTTTCTTTGTCAAACACACCCCAAATTGATAACAGTAAACAGAATACAATGTATTGTCTTGTGAAATATTCTCATGTCCTTCAATAACCTTCCCAGAATTTCAATTGATAGTCAACAGAATTCAAAGTATTGTCTTATGAAATATACGTTTATTTAATTTAGTTTATGGAAAGTATCATATAAAACTTACAGACTGGTAACATGCACCATAAGTTTCCATCCGCCATTGACAGTTCTGTTTGAATGCCTTGATCGTTCTTCAATTCTGATTTTTCGGAGATTGACAAACCTGAAAAGACAAAATAATTCTAGATTGTTAAGTTTATGTCAGCTATTTAAAAAAAAAAAAAAAAAAACTAAGGAGAGAAAGACCCTATGTCTTTAAACATGTCATTTTAGTACATAAAAACTATTCAAGCTATTTCTCTCCCAACCATTGAATTCAAAATTAATTACTTTATATATATATCTCCAATAACACAGCTTTAGTCATTATGTAACTTTGTTTAAATGTGTCACTCGAAAAGTTTTAGGTACGTGTACGTACTTGGTCTCCGTCTGTCGTGTTGCAAGGCCGTGGATTGTGGCGGAAGTCTGAAATGTAGAATTAGTTACTTATAATGTTAGCTTTATATACTGTAGCCTTTTGATATTATACATTGTTAAGCTTTCAAGGAAAAATAAAGTAAGAAAATAATGTCAAATCATTTTTAGAATATAAACTTGTTGAAAATAAGTATATATTTTTTTGGTTTTTTAAATTCTTCATCTTAATTTTAATGAATTTAGTGTATTGAAGTATTGATAATTAATTGAGGGTAATTTCCTTTTAGTGTATATTATACATGGTGTGATGGAAAATACAATCATTGGATAGTCAGTACAAAATAAAGAATACACCTTATATGATTTTATAAAACTCACTGTATGTGGTGAATATCATCAAAGCTTTCCGTGAACACATCCATCCTTGATGTTGGGATTCTTTTGTTGTGATGTTGATTAATCTTCTTATCAGAAAGAGAAACTGAAGACTTTTTCATTCTACGGAGTAACACAAATAAAGATTAATTTAAAATAATAAAGGTTAGTTTCGATTATAGATAATCAAATAGACAACACTATGCATTGCAAAAAATGATAATTCTGCTATCGTGAAAGTTGACAAATCAATTACTGTGGTTTCATCAATATTCGTTGAATACCAATTTTAATGGATTTCGTGGTTAAGTTGATCCACGAAATTAAATGTTCATTGAAGTGCCATTTCTATTCACACTTTGCATTGACAGGGTCATTAATATTCATGAAACCAAAGTATATCCTATCCTATATCAAGCATCCTTTCCCACTAATAAGCTATTTTCTATCCTAGCTTATCCCTTACCATCCATATAAAGGAATAAAAGATAAACAAATGTGACTAAAAATGATTTTTATCAAATAATGTTTTTCTCTAATAATGTACATTTTTGTGGTGAAGATTTAATAATATTTTATCATAGGTATATGTAGTACATGCATTTGATTAAATCTCTTATTACCATTAGAATGAAACCAGGGTACACGTGCGTTCTTGCATAAAGAATATTTAATAGACTTCCTGCTTAGCAGGAAAGGATCTGATTTTTCTAATCAGAGGATGGTCATACGTGCGTTTATTTTAATTAAAACAATTCTTTCATTTGCAAACTGTATAGACCTTCTTCCTGAAGTGTCTAAATCAACATGACAAACACGTGACCTGTCCTTCGCCGTTGGGTGTTTAAAATGTTATCTTTACTCAAAATGTAGAAAAAATGTAAAAAAAAAAAAAAAAAAAAAAAAAAAAAAATCAATATTTTCAGAAAAAAAACAATAAACAGAAAAACAGCGGTATATCATCGTTTGGAAACATATCTTGTTTGGGATACTCATGCAAAACGTAAGATTTGATTTACCTGCTTTTGGGGTACCGGAAGGCTTTGGAATATGGATTGCTCTTGATCTTCAGCTCTGTGACCTCCCTATTGTTGTATGCTGTAACTGCTACAAACGTCGATACAGGAATTGGAATTTCAAGCACAGAAAATCTGTCCGTCTTGTGTTTGATGAGAGATATTCTCACTAAATACTTCTGAAGGGTTCGGAGAGTGAACTGTAAATTGATGCAAAGATACGCAACAATCAACTTATACTTAAATGCTACATGTCAAATGCTACGTAGACAAACCCAATACGATCTTATCGAAATATCAATTAACACATTTATAACCAATAAAGCAAGGCATAAGCCATAATTCTAAGAAGTGACTAAGAAAACAACTTACGATTCCACATTGACAGCTAGGTTGGTTTGAAAGTTTCACATTCTGGAATGATATGATTTTGTCCATCCATTTCGACCCAATTTGTGGAGAATCTGGATGCTTGAAAAAGTTGTTATTAAAATCTTGTTCAGCTTCTCCAATAGCTACCCATTTGTTGTCCACAAATTTAAAATAATTGGTGTCAGCTGGGATTATATCAAACATTATGTCATACAATCCCGCAGGATCCAGGCCTTTCAAGGTGAACTCGACATACGGAAACATTCTCCTGAAATAAAATGGATAATATTTAAAATGATATCAAACCAGGTTATCATATGTTAAGAGGGATTATAAATAACTATTACAGTCAATATGTTTTGCTTTTCCAACGTCCACAGCTTATGGTAACATGCATATTGTTAAGGTACTCAACACATATCTCAACTCCAATCTATGAAACTACTTGCACATATTCATATATAGGACGTAAAACCAAAGAATTCATATAAGAAAATTGAAGAGAGAGACCAGGACAGAAGGATGTTGGATAAACGGTGTTTAGGAGTATGTTTCAATGATAAAAGATCTAAACCTTATTTTAAGTCATACTATCTACACATACATACCGTCCTGTTCTGTTGATAATCATTTCAGTTCCTAGTCTGTAGAATTTATTCCAAAGGTTGCCCTTTTCCAATTCTAACGATACGGAACCGTTTTGCAAAGGCGAAAACGTATTTATTGCATTCCCTCTTTCAGTGTCCTCAGACATGCTCTCAGACCCAGAGGTGTTTGGATACCCTGAGGAACCTGAGGTAGACACCGTGTAGGTCTCTGTATCTGATGATTGTACCTCTAGGTCTTCTGACGAAGAAACATTGGAAGAGGATGACAGTGTATTGGAAAGAGACCAATTCACCCTCGGAGATGAATAGGATTGATAAGTTTCAAAGCGCCGCCTCTTTGCTGCAGTGTTTCTTTCTTCTTGATCACTCTTTTCAAGAACGTTATAATCTGTGTAGTCCATTGCAAATGTGTTGCCTAAATGAATAAATAAATTCATATTAAACATAGTCGATTGCAATAGATTCTTAAACAAATTGTTAGAATACAACATCAACAATTACGAAGAAACATTTAAAAATATCTTATAAGAATTTTTTTAACTGTTATGAAACCCAAGTAATTTGTAAAAATGGTTTTGAATAGTGAAATGTAGTTACATTGAGATACCAAATAACTTAACTCAAAACTTATTTAATTGCAAAAGATAAACATTGCCTATGATTTAATGATATGAAAAAAAGAAATTCAGATATGTCATATCATTTCATGAATAAATGTTAAAAAATTTTACTTACTTGTGGTCCTGTCAAAGTTTTGATTTTATGTAGATTGATGCTGCCTATGTGAAATAAATAGATTTCGCGAAATAAAAACTGCGTAATTTCCTTAATGAAAACTCGCTATTCCGCCTTTAGAAGGTTCTAGTTTCTAGTGTTTGCAAAAACATGGCAACTGATTCGCTAGATTTTTAAAGCATTTTTACTATCAACGCCTACAAACCAGATTAAACTGCTGAAACTGTTAACTTAATATAATTGTTTGTCGGATTTTTTCCATATTTGGAATCATGCCATTACACAATTATTCGATATTTCATTATAATTAACACTAGTATATGTAGAACTGCGTAGATAATTCCAGAAAGGTTACTACGTTCGCAAGAGTTTAATGAGGACGAGTGGTCAGCTTGCCTGTCAGGTCTCCCTTTAATATTTGTAGATATGATAAGCATAACAATAAAGTAATATTCATTAAGGTTAATTCAAAATCTTTATTTCTTAAATTTTTTATCATTGAAAACAATACCGTCTCAAAATGGCCAATATCACCCAACCCTCTTAAAGATTACGTCTCTATTAACTTGTGTATTACCATTCTTATGAATTAGACACGAAATACAAAGCGTACTGCGTTTCGCTTTAGGTATTTACATGTACATTTACTGAGTGAGTTTTTAAAGCAAAAAAAAACCTGTTAAAACTTTAAAGTCACGATTTTCTCGCATTTGTTTAAATCAGAAAAAGCAAACCAGAATGTACAGTATTATCAATATTCCTGAAATACATGTAACTACAAAATAATTTGCTGTCAAGTGTCTTTATATTAATACCATTGCCAATCTATTGTAGTCTCTTCATTTAATTTCTTCATTAGTTATCAGAATTAAAGTATTTTTTATACCATTTGCAGCATAAGAAATTATAAAGAGAATGAATCATACAACGTTACAGATTATCTTTACTGGTTTTGGTTTTATATAATCTATGAGTATTGATTTTGAATTAAATACGATATTCGAAACAAGCAAACAAATGTAGCAGAGCAAGAATGTAGTACATGCATTTAAATAATTACAAGAAATCATATTGACGCAGGCGTCAAATAGGCCACAACAGTATAATTGTTCTATGAATCACTGGTTGTTTACATAAAAACACACCACAAAGAAGAAAATAGAATTGGTGGTTCTAATTTTTATGGTAAATTTTAATATACTTTCAGCAACTTGTTTTGAAGTTTAACATTTTACTATTATCATTAAGAATCGAGTTCGTTACTGTAAGCATTTCTAACGGAAATTGTATGATCATTGCCATAGTGTGAAGTAATGGAGAACACATTGATTTGTACTTTACTCTAATACAAAGTTCAAATCATCATTTTTTTTCTCTTGGAGATGACGTATTTCAAACCATTTTGGTTTTTTTGTTGTTGCATTGTATTGAATGAAAACTTACTGCATTAGTTTAATATGATTTCAAGGGACCACAAGATTAAATAGAAATGGATTAGTTCAAATTTTCCAGTCAATTCAAATATTCATTTCTGTCATATTTTTGCGTAAATTATTGATATGGATGTCATTTCATGATATTTTCTACCACATTGTACATGGAAATATAATAAATACACACACAAAGTCATTTTATTTGACACGACACATAGAAATTCAAATATATCATTTATATAGAATTTAATGACATTCAGGTCTTTAGTATTTCAGGTCTTTAGAATATCCCGCATACTGATCCTGAGGCATTGTTTTGAAAAGAATGAAGAACTCCGAAATTTTCCGAATAGATTATAGTCTCGATAAAAACGCGCCAAACACGACAATCTACTAAGTATGACCTACTTTTCATTTACGAGTAAAACAAAAATTATGTGATATTTTCTAAAAGACATAAAACATATTTCTACATGAAAATTTACTTTTAATTCATAAAAATAAGCATAATATTAATTCTATTAAAAAAGAACTATCCCGCAGAAACGCAGTAACAATATTTAAATGTATATCAAATTATGGACCGCCTTCCGGCGGCCCGTAATAATATAATTGACGGTCATTAGACTTTTCACATTAAAAGTTATTGTATATCGTCAGTTTTCTTTCATTGATTAACCGTAAAATATAACCAATGATAAAACATTTTCTTAATTATGAAAACGTATTAAATGATTAATAGTTTTAATATGAAAAAGTTTGAAGTCGCCAGAAGAACAAAACATTTGAAAGAATTTTTTTTAAATTATAAACTGTGCAAAAAGTGTTTAATCCATTAGAGGCTCTAGAAAACGTGTTTCTTTCTTTAGAGACTCTGCGAAAGTATGAACAGTTCCTTCTTAGAGACTTTGCAAAAACTCTTTTTTAATGTGGATTCTGTACAAATTGTCATTCCATAATAGACTCTACAAAGTATTTTTCTCATATTATAGACTCTTCAGTTGAAAGTGCTTTCATCCTTTGCAGACAGCGTTTCTTCCATTATTACCCTGCAGAAACTGTTACTTTCTTTGCTAGAAATGTTTCTTCCGTATAAGACCCTACAGAAACTGTTTGAATTCCTTCCTTTGCTAGAAACGTTTCTTCTAAAAATTACCCTGCAGAAAGTGTTTCTTCCATTACAGACACTGAAAAAGTGTTTACTCTATTATAAACTCCCGCAGAAAGTGTTTCTTCCATTAAATACTCTACATAAAGCGTTTCTTCCATTTGCACTCTGCAGAAACTATCTCATCCATTGCAGAAAGGGTTTTTTCTATTATAGACTCCTAATAAGAAAGTGTTTCTTCTATTATACACTCAGCTGAAACTGTCTCTTAACTCATTCTCTTCAGAAACTGCTTCTCCCTTTGCTAAAAAGCTCTCTTCATAAAATGATAAAAGACACTGCGGAAACTTTTTTTTCCATAACAGCCAACGAAGAAAATGTTTCTTCTTCCTTTACAGACTCCAGAGAAGGTGTATGTACTCCGCGGAAAGTGTTTAGTCCATGATTAACTGTACATAGAGTAGTTTTTTTTCCATTTGGACTCTGCAGAAACTGTCTCGTCCATTGCAGAAAGTGTTTCTTCCATTATAAACTCTGCAGAAACTGCTTCTACCTTTGCTTAAATGTATCCACAATAAAAAAAAAACAACTCTTCAGATACTGTTTCGTCCATTACGGACACTAAGGAAAGTGTGTTACCATTTAAACTCCACAGAAAGTGTTTCTTCCATGATAGACTCCACCAAGTGTTTTTTTTTTTATAAAAGACTCTACAAAAAGTGTTTCTTTCATTAAAAACTGCAAAAATTGTTTTTTCGAATACAGACTCTACATAAAGTGTTCCATTATACACTCTGATGAAAGTATTTATTTCATTGTAGACTATTCAGAAATTGTGTCTTTCATTTTAAACTATGCAGAAACGCTGAAGTAAGTGGGTTTTTTTTATAATAGACTCTGAAAAAAGTTTTTTCCATTAAAGACTATGCAAAAATTGTTTGTTTCCATAATACACTCTGCCAAATATGTTCCTTCTTTACAGAATAAGAATGGATTTCGTAAAACAAAATAAAGTTTTGGAATAAAAATCCTTATTCACTAAACGTTTACAATGGTCATTAATTAGTTCCTTTGCTGTTTAGTTGTTGCAAGAAATAGAAATTACCAATATTAAAAATAAATGAAAATAAAGAATACCATTTTCTATAGCCCCTTTCACAATTGGCGCACGACCAGAAGCGACTGAATATTCGTGCGACCAATAAAATTAGATACGAATCCTAAACTGTTGCCGAAATAATCGCATTTGAAAAAAGTTTTCGTACGAAATTCGCACGATCTAAACGAGCGTTGTGCGATGTAAACGCATTAAATCTTGCGATATATCTTGCGTCTATATGCAACAGTTGTACAATGAGAGCGACTGTTGAAAGATAATGCGATAAGATCGTGCGAGAGGGCAGGTGATCGGACGATGTAACGTGCGCCAATGCGATTGGACGTGTTATAATGCGTTCCATGGTACGAATGCTCGTGCGAGTCAGAGGGGTATATATACCGCCGATTTCCGACGCTCTTCAGTAGACATAGTTGAAAGAGAGAGAGAACATGACGCCCAAAAAGAAACAAAGATGCAGCAACATTTATTATTATAACTCAATATGATTATTCTATTATATTTGATTGGTTTAGAAAGTCACGTGGCAGGGCGATTTCATAGAATTGAAGATGCCGATATGAGCATATGATGAAGACAAGTATGATAAAAAAAAAATATTTAATCATTATGATTCTGATTCTTTATATATCACAAAACCAACTTAACTCTCTATGATTCGAAATTATGAAAGAAAGGTGAGACAGTAACAGAGGAAATCAAACAATCAAGACGTTATTGCTATCAAAAACTCAAACAATTTTTAGAAATCAACGTAATCAATCTATTCCCCCAAGAAAAACAAATTTCCCTCGGGTGATGCCATTGGGAAATAAATGATTTTTCTTGGAGAAATAAATTTTCATTTTTCCCTCACCATCATGAAATAAATGTATACTGTCTCATGGTCGCACAATACGCGCTTAAACAACTGCGGTTCATCTCGCGACCTTTAGAAATCGTGCATCACTATTGCGAGTACACAAAACGTTGTAAAACGTTCGTACTAATGTTCGTGCGTTGCACTGCGATGATTTGGATTGCATTTGGTCGCGTCTGAATAGTGTGCATGTCCAATATTTTGAGAACACTAAAACGCATGCAACGAATGCGAAAGCTCGTGCAACGTATGCGAGAGCTCGTTTAACATATGAGAGAGCTCGTGCGAATCTAAAAAATTCCGATCGCAAAGCGTTGTAAAGTGCGCGTGCGCCAATTGTGAAAGGGGCTTATAGGAGAAAGGTTGATAATACGATATACGCAAAAGCTTTTGTCACTTATGATGGCAATTAACAGTAAACGGTTTGTCGTAGTTTCTTTAACATCACAACCTTGTTTCTTGACAATTTGTCTACAATATACGCAGTATTTTGCTTAGGAAAAAAATGTCCTATCCATTGTGGTCTGTATGATAGGTACATTTATCATACATATGGTATATTATACCTAAGTCTTTACTCCTGAATTTAGAACTACAGAGTCAGATTTAACTTCATTTACCATACAAACATTCTTACATTGTTCTTTTAAAAAAAGAAGATTAAAGGTAAATTATACCTATGTCTTTCATCCTGAACTCAGAACTACAGAATTAAATTTAATTAAATCTTCCACACATAATTCTTGGTTTTCAATTGTTTTTGTCAGACTTTTTTTTCCAGTTTCACATAACTACATTTGAACTTTATGCTTATTAATATTGGGACACATATACATCTTATTAAATCAAACAACTCCCGTCCGCCGGAAAGTAAAATGTGCGCATCATATAATCATAGTTTTTTTTTATAATTTAAATGTAAACAATTAAAGAAAGTAAAATTTTTTAAATTACAATACGAATAAGTCTGTTTAAACGGTGTTTTGTTTGGAGAATATATAAATCGGCAACAGCTTTATTCGGAGTGTTTTGAATCAATGAAATAAATACATGTATTATAATGAAAGTTAAACATAAATAAAGTTTTCATTAATATAATTAAGCAGTTTCGAAAAGCATGTATTTCAAATATATGAGTGTCTTCATGTACGTGCAAGTGTTTAAAACTTTCAAATATGTTCAATACTGAACAAAAAAAGTATAACTTATACAGATGTATCTAGAAATAAGAGATTCGTTATTCTAGGATGGCAAACCTGATTGAACATCTGAAGCTGTTAACTTAATCATTTTTTGGCTGGTTTTCTCCGCATTTGTTGATGTATTCTTACACACTGTCTCTGTATCAACACTTAAAACAACTAGAACTGCGTAGAAATTCCCGGAAAGGTCACAACGATTTGGACATGCAAATGACTCATTCAAAGTAATTGGTTGTATTAAAATTGACAGTTTTCTCTAAAAACGTTGAGATCTGTAAATGTATTATAATTTATCATGAAACCATTCAGCCCAACTAGATTCTAATTTAGACGATGGTACACATAGAAACCGATTTGAACATTCTCCACTTGGTATCTAGTTTATAGAACAGTAATGAACACTAATAATCTAACTTCGAAAAGTACCGAAAATCAGTATGCAAGCTTGTAGGGAATATTTGAAAGAAGATTGCATGTAAGGTACTGTAGAGTTCAAATATACCACTACATAAATCAACATTGTACTGTAAGACTAGCTAAAAATTTTTTTCATAAAAACGTGTTCGTTTTTTTAGTTAAATAACCAAAAAAAGGAGAGATCAAACCCCATCTAATTTTTCATATTTTTTTTTGGTTGAACGAAAAGCTAGAAATAAATCATATGTTATGTTCACAAAATAATTCAAGTGTAAAATATACATACGATAACGTTAATTGGCAACATCAATTGTCGTTTCATTTATTACCAAATTCTGAGTCAAAACTGAATAAATACATGCTCCTTGTAAAAGAACAACCATTATATTATAATGATTAAGTAGAACTTTAAGAAGATAATTCCTGTCCATAATATATGTATACGTATAAAGCGAAACAAACAAAACAAAATATTTCAGTAATCTCAATACTTTGATTCCTCATTGGTTACCGTAGCTCTTTGGCCAAACATTCGGTTGCGTAGTTTCGGTCGTATGCCATTACGCTTAATCTGTATGTGCTAACCACTTTAAAAAATCCAATCACTTGTTTAGGTAATGTCCAATGCATAATAACCTTTCCTGAATTCTCTACGCAGTTCTGGTTATAAATGTATGTGTTAATTAATATCAAATATGGAGATATTGTGTAAGAATATAAGTACGAATACGGAGAAAACTATCAGATACTTTAAATTCATTAGCAGTTCTTCTCTGTTATTCTGATAAAATACCTTTTGTATCATCTTCATTAAATTACATTTTGTCCAATCAACCAAAGTTGGTGTATTTTTTATTGATATTTCTTTCGCCCTAATTTAGATTCAGTACAATAGGAAATGTCTCCAGAATAATTTTAAATCATAAATGAATAGGCGACGTTTTTTGTTTTGTTTTCAGTTAAAATTTACGGTATATTTTTTTTTTAATATAAATTGTTCACATACTTCAATATATCAAAAAATAATATACAACAGTTTTCGGCCTTGGTGGGCCACAAACTCGGACGCCTCTTATTATCAATGGTGAACTGTTTAAACAAGTAAAAAAAAAAACAGAAAAGAAAAAAGTGTACCATTATTCGTAAACATTAGAATGAATACAGTACTTGTGCATGTAAAATACGATATACGCAAAAGTCTTTGTCACTTATGGTGGCAATTAATAGTTAACGGTTTGTCGTACATCATATCCTTGTTTCTAGACAATTTGTCTACAATATACGCAGTTTTTCGCCTGGGATAAAACTTCAGCTTCTTGACGACCTTGAAGTATAATTGTTGGTTCCTTCCAAAACACAATATAGCGAACTGATTCTTGCTATTGATTATGCTGTTATTGTAATTTAACCATTTAAAACAACGACAAGAGCAATATATATACGTTGATATTTTAGAATTTGAATTCAAAACCTTGTTAATGAAATCCATGCATGACCAACTGCACAAATCAAACGTACTCATCACAGTCCATAGGCTGCTTATATATATAGGTTATATTTCAAGAATGTAGAGATGTGTTGAAAAAGAAATTGTTTAAAAAAGTTTATACATGAATATTGCCTCCTTAAAGTTTTAATGAGGAGTGGATCACCTTTTCCCTCATTTAATTACTTGTCAAAACTAGATTATACATTTTAAAATAACAAGCATTAATCCCTTTCTCAGAAAGAATGCTAGAGAAAAACATACGCAGGAGAAAACGCACTCAATATATGGACTGAATTTTTAATCAAATGATGCGCAATTGTTTTTATGACTGCGTACAGTGTAAATGTGTGGGTAAATAAGTCTGTATTTTGACTTAGTACAAGTAAGATTATATCCTTTGTAGTTTTTCACAAGTAAGTTGAAAATTTCATTTGAGAGAGTATATTGCAAAACACCCGTAGAAACGCAATTTACCCATGAGACATTGTGTACTGCGCAATAACACAGTCTCACCAAACACATTAACACTAAAGAGTATTAACTCACTCCTTCAATTAACAGATGGCCCACGAAGGACTGTAACCTATCAGTTCATATCTAATTTTTACAATACTTAATAAGTTTGGGTATTCTCAACAAGTAAATGAGAAAAGACTTTTTTCTTTTCATATTGACTTTAACACTGCCAATAAAACTCGTTTCCCCTTTTTTATTCATACCTACAACGTACATGACTATGCGTGCAAAAATTAAATAAAATGTACAACATTTCATTTCGCAATCGTATTGACTCTTCCAGGTTACCATCTTTGCCAGTTTTGACGATTTTTTGCGGAGATACATATTCCTAGCTGTCAAAGAAGTATATGTAGAGTTGTAAACGAATTCAGCAAGAGCATAAAAATCAACAAAAACGACACATAATTCTTAAAAGATAATTGAAAATCAGACGTCTTCTTTTCTTAATCAGAGATCTTTCGTTAGTGATATTCAGATGAGTAATTGTTTTTTCATAATGTATAACGTAAAATGATATATAATATAGTAACTTGACATTTAAATTTGGAATGGTAATGATTTTAGTTTTCTTTTACTGATGAATTCAGCTGTTACTATAACGATGTCAATTTCTCTCACAAAACTTTTATTATAAAAACCTAGTACAATTGTAATAGAAACTCTAGAAATTCAGACGCATCTTATGCATTTAAATTTTCATCATCAATGTCTTCCAACACTTCTTGTTCAAGAATAACGAACTTATCGTCAGTTACACTTGCACATTCTCTTTGCTGAAGTTCACTTTCAATTTCGTCTAACAAAACTGAAGATAAATTAACTGGTCCCTTTCCTTTGCCACGTGACTTTGTTTTACGCAAGTTCCGTTTCCCCATTGCTGTCACGTGGCCATGTAGAGCGTTTTGTTCAGAACCGGAACTTGATTCAGTAATACTACTTCCGCTGTTACTTTCACCTTTGGCCCCGCCTTTTTCTCCACGAATGCCAAACTTATCTGCCTTTAGCTGACGTAATGTAGGACTACTGATTATTTGCGGCTTATGAATTTCATGTAATGGTCCTCCTCGAGATGTTCCGGGGTTTATGAAAGTTGGTTTTGCGGGCAACTCTGGTTTTTTCATACATTTTTGAGCTTTGATAACTGGTTTTGCATTGGGTTGACATAGTTCAGGTGATGCTTCCCCTACCGCTGGTTTCTTCGTCTTCTCTGTTGAGTTTTTCACCGACTCTGGTGAATCAGGGCTCGATGGACACGTCTCTTTGTCCCTAAGATTAGAAATACTAGCCTCCTCTATTTTTAATTTGCCAGGATTATTTGTTCCTGGTTTTGGCTCTGTTTGTGGTGAGGTTTCTGAAACAAAATAATTTTTTAAAAATATGCTAAAAGGCTTGCAGTCTGAAAAAGATTGGTGTGTCTTCAAAAACAAATTATACTGGTATCTTTACAATTATATCTATATTTCTGTATCAACTTATATTCATCCAATGCTTAATCAGTTTTCAAGCACAAACGTGTTAGGTATTTTGCATTTACATGTTATTCGATTTTTAAAATTATGCTGTATGATTTTTTAGGTTAAAATAATTATAGCCTTTCATATAAAGATCCATAAGCCTTTTAAATATATATTAGATCACAAAAAGCTGATAATATAAACTAACGATAGTATCAATTTTCACTATCCAAATTCTTATGCAGTTTGCAATTAATACACTCAGTTTATTACCTTGCTCCCTCGTGTTTGGGTCTGCACCAATGGTTTCGTTTTCTTCCCCTATTTGTCTTTGAATCTGTAGCTGGCGGAAAATCTCTAGTTCTAGATGCGACCTTGAAACAATGACCAATGCAAACATTAAATATATTTAATATCAATTATATTTAAATTACAACGATTTGGAATTTTGTCTTTCCAATATGATATTGTCTTTTAAATTTATCTTCATTAATACATTTACTGCTAGTGTTTGCTTGGTAAAAAAAAAAAGCCAACCTGATTTGATTTTCCTGGTCTTTTGATAAACTATCTGTTCCAAAAAGCTGTGCTAAGTAGGGCTCCTTTGAACACAGGTTGTCTTCAATTTTGTGAACACGGTGTTCAAGTCTCTCTTCATCATGAACCTGAATTAGTTCAAATTGGAGAATTAAGCCACTGCCAATGTAGCTATTTGTACTAGTCCACGGCGAATTTTCAATTCCAAAACGTTTTTCTCTTTAGAAACTTACATTTCTTATCTTAAATATGATATATTTAGCCTTGATTTCATAAAATTCTATTTGGGGAAAATATGTGAAACATTTAGAATGTTCCACAGTGTATAGGGACTCCGATTTCTATTTGTTTTAAATTAGTTCAGAACGATTTTAAATTCTTCTAGGATGATGAATTTTCAACCAAAAAAACTCGCTTGTTTTGATAAAACAATATCAAATAGTATTATACAGTGACATAAATCCTTATGAAACAAACATCTTGCATGTTTTTATGATTTTTTTTGCAGAATTATTATCCTTCAAGGCATCAAAGAGGAACACAAAAATATAATATATCTCACTGGAATTTTTTTTCCATAAGGAATTGTCATATTTCCATTACGTTTACTTATTATATTGCAAAGCAACACCTGAAACATTATATGGATTCAAAATCTCTTGTCAACGGTAGTTTCATACATCTCATGAAGGGGGATGGGTTATTACAATTAAAAATAATCATCATTTTCCTAGATATTGTTATGCAAATGTGTGATTTCGCTGTTATTACATAAGTGCAATTCATTCACTAATTACAATATAGATCAGTACCCGTATTTACTAAAATTCGTAGACGAAGAAGTTACGAGTGACGTAAAATTAAAGTTCTAAACACTTGAAATGGTATTAATTTAGCTACTTTTAGACGTAGGTTTAGGTTTTGACGTAATTTTTACGTCAACGTCATTTTGTGAATACCGTTTTAGACGAAAACGTACGCTTCGTCTAAGTTTACGTCTATGTCTATGAACTTTAGTATGGGTTCTGTACCTCAGATCCTGCACTGGATATCCCGTCATCCCCCGCGCCATAGGTTCCGTCCGAATCCGTGAAGTAATTGGTGGGTTTTTCTGGTAAAGTGTGGGATCCGGATAAAGCGGCGATTCTGTAGAATAGCTCGTCCACTTGGTATTCGATCTCAGCCATTGTAAACTCCTAGAAGTAAATGTAAAATTATAAGAAAGGTGTAGAACATCTATACCTGTACATTACAATTTTTTTATCATATGGTTACTGTAATTTAAAACGATTTTGAACTATTCTTTTTTGTATAATCTAAGATTAATTTTCGCAAAGCACCTAATACCACCGTCGGATAGTTTTCAAAGTTAAATTGTGACGCTGTACAAGTATCATAGTGGCCTTAGTTAAAAAAATAATGAATAGAATATACATTGAAGCTTAACAAGCTTGACTTGATAGACACTGCATGGTTATTTTAAAGTAGAGAAAAAAAATTCTACCGGTGGCAAAGTATTGTCTGACTCGGATTCAGATTCCATGCTAGTATCAACCGTTCTAAACCCCGCCAGCTGATGGAGCATGCGCCAGTAGTACGTTAGCGTTTCCGGTCCACTTAAAGCTAGCATCTTATGCTGCCGCCTTTTTGTCACGTGAAAACGAAACGTTAAGAAAGAAACAACCTGAAACAAGAGAGTGTATCATTTTATTTTACATTACAATTTACATGCTATGTGGGAAAGCTATGTGTGTTCAAACATATTTGAATATTCCATTTTTTTTAGTATACATAGGATTATGAAATATAAACAGTTGCTTACGTAAATTGTGGAAAGACCGAGGCCAAATACAGTCATGAAAAATATAAACATCCGGGTAGCGTGTATCAAAGAGGGTTCAGAGGTCAGATCAACGTAGCGCCCAGACAGTATGGCCGACACTGTAAAAATACTGCTCCACATATCCACAAAACCGAAGAAAAAGGCACCAAATAAGGCATGGCCAAGAGCAGCAAACCCCAGTAGCAACACAAAAAGCAGAATCAACAAATAAGTCAATTTAGTTTGATATATTAAAAATTTCGATTTTGCCGGTCGGGAACAAGTTTCATTTTAAAAACGTTGCCAATCACAAGTTTCTAACTAAATATTAATTCTATAATATGATTGAGAAATATCAAAGAGGAATCTCTAAATTCAAAAAGCATTACCGCCAACACTTTCAACTCTCTATGGGCACGGCTGTATATTTTTCCAAATAGAAGAAACAATCGCTCGTATCTCAGAAGTCGCAGAGATTGCAAAATGACTACAAACAGGATAAAGCCAACCATACACCGCAACATCTGAAAGAAAAGTTTAACAATAACTACAAACTTTCATATGAACAGGCGTTGTATTTCTATAGTATTTTATTTTTCTTCCAAATAAAATCTCGATTACAATGATTTTTTTTTCTAATTTGAAAATGATGATAAATAACTATCATTTTTTATGTTTCTTTGTCATTGTTACAGTGAATTAAAATACTACACTGCCATCAAAATGTACAGGGATTCTATCAATACTCGTACGTAATTTCATCATAATAATTTTCTTGGATTTCTTTGTCGAGTTGATCAACGAGAATAAATGTGTAATATTGTTATGTAATATCCAAAACCTAATGTATTGATAGGAGCAATAGCCATCATGATTTAAAATACACTCGAAACTGTCATTTTCACCACAAAATCTGATGCCCACGAATACTGATAAAGCCACATTACTTAATACAATAGGTTTTAATAAATACCTCGTCCCAGAATGTAACAAAGGAGACATCCACGAACTCCTCGTTGTATGTCGTCCTCTGTTGTTCAATAACATTAGAAACCAATATGAATCTGTAGATGTTACAACCGATGTACGCAACGGACACCAGGCTTAAAACACCCTGTAAACCAGGAACACTCGAATAATTTGGTGTCAGATTTGTGTATAACTTCTATACCATGACTACTTGTTCCAAATGTTACGTTAAATAGTCCTTTAATTACTGAAATTCTATAATTTTTTTTAGTAAAAAAAAATCATTAACAGGTATACCTTAAAAAATTACCTTCAATTATTTACGAAGACTGCCAATTAATGCAAATGATTCGAGAACTGTGCTTAAAATTGCACCTCTCTCTCTCTCCCTCTCTCTTTGTCTGTCTGTCTGTCTGTCTGTCTGTCTCTCTCTATCTGTCTGTCTGTCTGTCTGTCTGTCTGTCTCTCTCTCTCTCACCTGTAACACTTTCCAACCATAATGTAGAAATTTCATTTGTAGTTTAACGATGTCATATACAACAATCTTCAGTTTCCATAGTGTCTGTAGTATGAAAAGCAGCTGAAAATATGATCAAAAGAACATACAAAAATTATCTAAAGGGAAATCATTTTTATTATAAGAATTTTGAGCTTGATAATGTAAAAAAATGTTGCTACATATGTATTAACAAACTCTGAAAAAAATATAATGACGTTATACCTCACAAAAAAGAAGGAAGTTATCTGTCCCTGACGTATACTTGAACAAATAGGTGGAGCTGATACTGTGACCTGGGGTCACTCCGCCTGTGTCCGGAATTTCCAGGTACAGAATGACGGAGGTGAAGAGGCCAGTGGACGGGTGGAAGAGAGTGAACTCCACGAACACGGCCTTGGTGAAGTCGTCCATCCACTGAGAGGAGGCCAGTCTCTGAATCTGAAGCTCGGACTCATTCCTACAAATGCGAGGAGGAAAAATGACATATTCATGATGGTCTATGTTCCTGTAACGTCATTTATTTCGCGATAAACACCATTTATACCAGAGCTGTAAGATATTTATGTATTTTTTGTAGATTTTTTTTCCAATAGTTAAATTAAAAGTTCAATTAGAAACGAACAACAGAGAAAAAGGCGAAGAACAATGCTAAAATGAGAGTTTTAAAAATCCAGACTTGACTTTAAAGCAATTTTTTCTTTCCATTTGTTAGTGTTAAGACTAAAAATATTCCAAAATACAAAAGAACGACAATTTGTTACACACTGTATGGAAGTAAAATGTTACAGTAAAAATACCTTGAATGGTTTAGCTTAATCACGTGACCAGAGTTGTCATAGATACCATGTCGACCGAACAACAAATATGGAGAAGATTTGGACTGGAATGTAGAGTTCTCGGGTTCACTTGATCGAGTTATAGAAATAATTCTGCATTTTAATGAGAGGTAAGGCATATCGTTTATGGCCGCGCATTCTCTTTCTGTTGCCTTGACCTTTCGCAACCGGACGTGTCCGATGATGTAACCTTGCAACACTCTTTTCTGAAGCAAAAGAGAGAAAAGTATTTATTTCATGATAATGGCGTTCAGAACATACAATCTGTGTTTAAGCTTGCTGTTAACACTAATACATTTAATATTATTATACTTTCATGTTAAATACTGAAATCTGATTGGTTTAGACGCGGTTGATAATCCGTTCTATTACCCTCAGCGTTAGCAACACACTTAGCAACGGGTTGACAATGGTTTCCTCGGGGTGTCAATTTCAACTGTTACCCTCCCAAACAGGCACTTTTTTATATACTATTATATTTTAACTGACGTGTGTTACATTTTGGTTTGCATATTTGTATTATGCAGAAAGAAATTTCGAGAAACTCTTAATTCTCATTGGAAAGAGAAAGGTTTCCTTAACTCCTACTTGTTTCATGAAATCATGAAATTATTAAATGTACGTACGTAAGACGTCACCCAGACACATCATCGGTTGTTCACTTTTCAGACTTATTAAACGTGGGAAATCCACGACCTAAATCACCACGTAAGTTGATGAATCATATATTAATTACATTTAAAAGATTGTGCGCACCTGCTTCAGGTATTAGAGAAGCAATATTTGAAATTTTAATTTGTACGCAAACGTGTCTAAGGATATTAATGTTCAATTAGAAAGAACCACTCTGCGCTTTTTAAAATATGAATTATTTTGATGCAATATATACTGGTACCTGTTTGCTTGCTGGATTTTCCTTAAAGATACTTTCCATAAATGTTGTTGAAGCCCAACCATACCATTCCTGTCTGAATTTTATTGATGTAAAATTTGGAGAACCATTTCTTCAACAGAAAAAAACCATCTGATATACATGTATGTCACGCTTACCTTTCTTTATAAAATACATTACTTTTTTCCAATGGAATCAAACAATATCTGAGGTTAATTGAATTATTTGAAAATTATTTTGAAACTAGAATTGTCCTAATGGGACTAATACCCCCGCAAGGCTAATTTCAAATGGGACAATAATTGAATTGAATAATACAGGTTTGGAGCACATAAAAGTAAATAAATTTTAGAATTTAAAAAAAAAATTAGTTTACAAAGAACAATTAAAATCAAAATTGTCAGAATTTCACTGTAAATACATATGTATAAAAGTAAAACATTTACAAATTTATGTATCTGATGATATTTCTTTTTATTAAGTTGTTTTAAAGAAAAACCAACAAAATGACAATAACCCCTCCCTTTGCAGTAAATGGAAATACCGGTAGCCAAGCAAGGCTCTTCTGTTGATAAAACTTTGAATATCTTACTAATAAGAGTCTTGACAGATGCAATTGGTTGTTTCAAATTTTCCTCACTTTCTCCTATGGTACAATGGAACTCCATATCAGAAAATTGATCCCATAAGACTATGATTTTCCTTGATGAGCTTATTAAATTTAATAAACTCCCAAAACATTACCATAATTACCATACTATGTAAAATATGTAAAAAAAAATTAATATAACAAACAATTTTAAAATTGCCAAAACACTACAATCATATCAGTAATTTTGAATTTTATATTTAAATTAATGCCCTATAGGTTCACTTCATCAATTTACTTGACTAATAAATTTAAACAACTTCTAAAAAAACTTCTTTATTAATAATGATATTATTTATTTCCTTATTATGACAGAAACTTTTGGTTTACATGAAACAGTTTTAAAATAGTCCTAAAACCAGCGCCCATTTTACAGATTATCAATTTTCCCTAAACACATGCTCCATCTAAACCATGGCTCAGACAATGGCTCCCTTGGGACAAATGAATTCAGCCACACTTGTCTTTGATGTTCTTATTAGCTCCTTAGAATTTATCATTGACAAACAAAAATTTGGCATTGTCAGTTGATCGAATACTTATGAAAAAATAGATTTAGTTAAGACAAAAAGAAAAAACCTTTATCTGGATGTATTTATATAAATATATTTTAGAACGTTTTAATACTATTAATTAATTAATAAAATATGTAAGGATAACCTCCCTTACTTTTCTACATCAGTGAACAATACATAGAATAAGGAAAATGAAAACTGTCATAGAATCAATAAATCTTGTCTGATCTTTAAAATAATTGCAGGTGCACATTTTCAGATGGTGATCAATATATGTACAAATTTTCAAACTGTTCCATGCAGTAGTAAAAAATTCTATAGGGAGACAAAGTTGCGTCTACATACAGACGGACAGACAGACAGACAGACGGACAGGGTGAAACCAATATACCTCCCTAAACTTCGTTTGCGGGGGTAATAAAAATAAAAATAGCATTGTTTCAAAATGTTTCTAAAGGCAGTATGTGAAATTAAAGTCTAGGGATGAAACTTGTGTTAAGTAATACTTAAAATAAACGTTTTAAGAGATACTTATTAAAGGTACCTGATAAAATGGTCTGTTACGGCTTTGTTGAGATGGTATTCTGGACTGATATCTTTGCCATACGCCATAACAAGAACGATGAGGAAAGTGACTACTAGGGAAACTATATCTCTACAAAATGAAATACATCGCATAGTAATCGGAATATATTATGATATTACGTATTTTTTGGCATTTTTTTATATTTCGCAAAATGATGATATGTAACTTGTAGAAATTACATGTACATGTATGTCCCATATTGTGTCAAACATCCTACTTTTTAAAATTCACCAAAAATGACTGGCGCAAAATTAATAAAAAAAGAAGATAGACCTTATTTTTAACAAATTGCTCCTAAAATGAATATACAGGAAATATACATCAAAGAATAAGTATGAAGCATTTCTCTAGACTTCAATTTAAGAAATAAGTTTCTTTTTTAAAAATACCGATATGTTAATTAAAAACTATTCAATCAAAACTGTGAACGTACAACAGTATTGTGAGCGGTTTTTTCTCCTTCATGACTTTTTTTCTGGATTCAATAAGCTGTTTTTCCTGTGGAGGCCTAGCAAACCGCAGGTACCGGGATCTTTGCCGCGCAGCTACAGCCTGAAGAGACAGATCAATAGCGCTATTATATCATACAGTTAAATTGACAAACGGTACAAAAAGCAAACCCAAAATACATGTTTTTCAACACAACTAATAAGTTAAACATTTAAATTTTCATAAGGGAAGTGAAAAGCAAAGCAGTTTTCAATAATGTTTTGAGAATATCCTATTATTCTGAATATTTTTAAATGAAAAATCACCTTGTCTAACTCCTCTGACTCGCTCCAACTCTCGCACGACTGTTCCTTTTTTCTGCGGAATATTTCCCTTTCCGCGTTTTCGCCGAAATAGGATTCTTCATAATGGTCCAGGATGCTGGGATCACACCGATACCGTATCGTAGTGTACAATACCGCAATGAATATCTATTAATTAAAATAAAAAAATTTCAAAACAATCAAATTAAAAAAAAATAGAGCATGAAACAATAAAAGCAAAAACTTTTGTTACGGACATGAAGTCTTTGAAATTCTTTGATTTTCTGTTTTGAAAATGATATTTTTTCCGTTGATAAATGCATAATTTCGAGTATATTATAAAAACCAGCCAAGATAGGCAGATAAAAACACTTGAACAAAATTAGGCTTTAAAAGGTTAGACCAGATAAATCTATAATTTAAAAAAAATTAATTATTAAAAGGCAAATATAAAATTTGACGCTTGCTTAAGAGTGCTAGATGGTCGTAATCACTGTAAGTCTTCATTTTCCCCCTGCAGATGAAATATTCAGTTACAGTAGAAGGGAACATTCATATTCTAAACCAAAAATGTTTGAATTTGTTCTATCTTGTCAACAAATTAACATAATTTATGTCGTAAAATATATAAATATATACATGTGTGTATCTAATTCTTTTAAGGCAGATATGATGGTTAATTTATTGACCACCCAGCCTCCTTGAGGTACATCTGATGGTTAAATTGTTGAGTGTTCAATCTCTTTAATAGAACACGCAATGAATATCAACTGACCAGGATTGGATGGACGACGAATATACAGAATAACACGCTGATGTAGAGGGACTGCAGCCAAAGGATGCTACGGACTTCATCAAACCGGAAACCGATCCAAATCGTCAGAACCGTGGAACAGACGATAATGATGGCACACAGAAACCACGTGACGTACTGCATCCACGTGGGCAGGAGCAGACGAGAGTTGGGGTTCTTCTTAGACGGAGCTAAAAAAAGGTGTTCATACAAAATGCTATAATAGATGTTACATGTAACGGGCAAGCGAAGAAATCAATGTTGCGATGTGCAAATGATCATCAATTTATGATATAAGTTGGAAATCTTCTCAGTAGTACTCGAAGCTCCTTACTTCAATGAAACCATTTGCAGGTACTAATTTATCCTTCGCCGTTCTATAACAAGTATTATTTTGAAATATAAATTACGTTGTTAAATACTTTTTTGATAAACACAGGTATGTCGATGTATAGGTAAGTGTTGTACCTATCTCTAAATTATTCCTCGTCACCGTTTATGAGAACAAATCACTCACCTGATGAAATATTGCTTAGATTGGATTTTATATTCCGCTTATTCAGGGTTTTTTACAAATTGAATTTACTTAAATATCTAAATTTCTTGCTAAGATTTTTTTTGATATAATTTCTACAATACTTAACAGATACTTTTTTTTCATAAAGTATTAACAAAATATACCATAGAACAAAGAATCTCAAGTTTGTTTAATGTTTTAGATCTACTTTGACTCACCTGGACAATTGGCCGAGCTTTGACTGCTCTCTGACGCTGTCTTGTTCTTGACGCTGCTGTTGGTAGAACTGAGGGTCATCTGTGGTTGGGGCTCTGTACTGTTAGAATCCTCGAAACCGCTGGAAGCCATGTCCGTCTCTGAACCTATCACTGATGAAAATGTGACAGAAAATTGTCTTTATTTTCGTATGTCATTGTTAACTATTAACCTTTTTTTCTCTAATTTTCTAGTGCTAACTAACTATAATAGTTTCTGTGTGTCTTGCTTTGCGATATAAATATAATTAACTACATAAAAAATGTCTTTAAAAACAAACAAACAAAAAGTCTCTAGAATTCATGGTTTATTGAAAAAAATAAACTGCGCATTTTTCAAAGTGTCTTAGCAAACAGGCAGCAGCAACTGAAGATTTTTTAACGTTCTGTCTGTGGAGTTATTGTTGTTGAATACTAATAAAAATTGGCATTACTAAAAGAAGGAATTTACATGCTATTGAAGTTTTCAAATACTTATTCTTGTGCTAACCTAGCGTTTACAGTACTTGGATTTATTACATACATATGCTTTAGATAGCAGTTTATATTCTTTTTTTAAAACCAAATGGCAGAGGGTTCTTAAAACGAACATAAGAAAATCAATTTTAATTTTTAGAGCTTTAGTTTTTTCTCAAAGTACAATGTACCTACATCATTTGAATACGTTTCTACATTTTTTGAAAAATTATCTACAGTGTTTTAGTAAATACACGTATCTGCATTTACTGAGAAGGTACCTACATTTATTGAACAAGAACTTATATTTACCGAGAAGGTACCTACATTTATTGAACAAGTTCTTAAATTTACTGAGTAGGTACCTACATTTATTGAACACGTTCTTAAATTTACTGAGTAGGTACCTATATTTATTGAACAAGTTCATACATTAACTGAGTTGGTATCTACATTTATTGAACAAGTTCTCACATTTACTTAGTAGGTACCTTCATTTATTGAACAAGTTCTTATATTACTGAGTAGGTTCCTCCATTTATTGAACAAATTCTTACATTTTCTGAGTAAGTACCTATATTTATTGAACAAGTTCTTAAATTTACTGAGTAGGTACCTATATTTATTGAACAAGTTCTTACATTAACTGAGTAGGTACCTCCATTTATTGAACACGTTCTTACATTTACTGAGTAGGTACCTCCATTTATTGAACACGTTCTTACATTTACTGAGTAGGTACCTACATTTATTGAACTAGTTCTTAAATTTACTGAGTAGGTACCTATATTTATTGAACAAGTTCTTACATTAACTGAGTAGGTACCTCCATTTATTGAACACGTTCTTACATTTACTGAGTAGGTACCTCCATTTATTGAACACGTTCTTACATTTACTGAGTAGGTACCTACATTTATTGAACTAGTTCTTACATTTATTGAGTGGGTACCTACATTTATTGAACAAGTTCTTATATTACTGAGTAGGTACCTCCATTTATTGAACACGTTCTTACATTTACTGAGTGGGTACCTACATTTACTACTTAGTTAGTAAATACATTTTTTTAGTAAATAACTATACATTTACTGAGTAAGTTCATAAATTTATTGTACATTCACTGAGCAGATACCTACATTTACTGAGAAGATACATACATTTACTACTGAGTTAGAAAATACATTTACTGAATAAATACCTACATTTACTGAGTAGATACCTACATCTACTGAGTAGATACATACATTTAATGAGTAAGTTCATAAATTTACTGAGTAGATACCTACATTTACTGAGTAGATACATACATTTACTACTGAGTTAGTAAATACATTTACTGAGTAATTTAATACATTTACTGAGTAGATACCTACATTTACTGAGTAGATACCTACATTTACTGAGTAATTAAATACATTTACTGAGTAGATACCTACATTTACTGAGTAGATACCTACATTTACTGAGTAGATACATTCATTTACTGAGTAGATACCTACATTTACTGAGAAGGGCCTCAGTCTGTGAACTCTGACTCTCCTTGCTGACAGTTTGTTGTCGCTTGATCCATTGTTTTTGTGCCCAATTCTATATGAAACAAAACAAACAAGAACGTTGGCGTAAATATTATCATTATAACAATTATACAATTACCACTTTATCTGTCTCACAGCTCACAAGCAATTTTAGTTATAAGGATTGAATTGATAAATAAGTTGTTTACGTATGATATACCGGTATCAATTTGCTAAAACTGGTTGTTTTCATAACATTTCTGCTCTTACTTTATTGTATTTTATAATATTTTGTACTTTGCAATATGTCATTGGTTAATTGTAAACAGGCCTGTGTGAATACAGTTTTAAAAATTATTTTTAACGAGACCGAGTACAGAACGAGTACGCACGCTTTCGTGCAGCGTTTCATTTGTATTGTGACGTCATCTTTTTGCTTTGTTGACGCCATGGCGTGATAGTTTCAACTTCAGATATTCAGCGAAATTTGTTGAAAATAGCTCGTTTGATGCGTAAAATTAATATTATACTGTGGAATAAACGTAAATGTCTCGAAGTATAAGCTATATTTGGGCTCGGTTCTAAAACATGAAGAGGGTTCAGCAAGCCTATCCCTCTGTCACGTTTTCTTAACCCGCCTAAATATAGCTTAATTCATATATTTCAAGACAATAACCATGTATTTTATATTAATGACCCTTAATATGCGATGTTATATATTTATTTATTACTTAAATGTGTCTGAATGTTTTAATATTACTATAAAGATCACCATTTCCGTCTTTGTCAAATAAAAAATAGCCATTATCTGGCGAACTTGGAAATTGGGCATACAAAAAACAACTTTGATAAGACCCCTGGAACAAACCAGGAGGTAAAAGGTTTTTTTTATTTGACCATTTGATGCCTTTAACCAATAACTTTAATATGTAGAACAGAAAAAGAAATCCCTAGGGCAGAAATTAAAAAAAATATGCAAAAAATGTGCAAAATTGATACATTTCAAGCAAAATCCCATAGGATCCTATGTTAAAAATTAACAAAATTTGAGATGACCCCTTGAACAAACGGTGTGGTAAATGTCTTATTTTTTTATCTTAAAATTATAATCATATCAGTAGGAATTCCTGTAAAAAAATTCATTAAAAAATCTAGGGCAGAAAAAATTAGACCCGGCCTCGTTAACTGTAGGACAAAATATCAAAATCAAAGTACTGAGAGTACTGAAAGACAGGGTCTTGAAAGTTTGAATTTGTAATTGTCCTGGATTTCCTCGAATATGCTTCCAAAATTTACTAGTTTGAAAAAGTTGTTACAATCTATGTTAATTCGGCATTTTTGCAATTGTCCGATACTTTGTCTAAATTTTACTCAATCCCGGCCTTTATAATTGTAGAAAATTGACACAACGGTATATTATGTAAAATAAGACCCCAAGGAAAATAAAAAAAAATACTACTAACCGAGAAAATCAAACAACTATATCAAAGTAGATAATTTTAATCATTAGATTTATTCAATTTTGTGATCCAAGGGAAAATCCACAAGTCGGACTGTATCCGTAATAAAAGTTTTATGAAAACTCACAATTAACAAACAAAGTGAACATTTGTATACTGATAACAAACACAGGCACCTGCCGTTAGAAATAAATTTTTTTTACAATAAGATTCCAAGAACTTTGACAATGAGCATAAAAAAATTAGTCACGGTCGCCATTTTGATTTTTAAGACGGACTTATCTGACATGTTTTTTCTTCATTTGCGTTTCATGCAAAATTAATAGGTAATTAGAACTACAGTGCAGCAACCTTGTATAAGTCATTAAATTTGAACCTGATAGTGAACATGAACATGAACCTGTAAATATTTTAAGCATGTTTTATTTATGAAATATTTACAAAAACTCTTTAATTAGTTTTTAAATTACTTTTCTAAAACTTATTGACTTTTCACAAAGTAATGGTAATGCATTACTTTGCTCATGTAATGGTAATGTAATGCATTACTTCAAGAAAATTAAGTAATGGTAATGGTTATTTAATGCCCTTATTCATGAAGTAATGGTAATGTACATGTAATGCATTATTTTACAATGTAATTCACCCGAAGCCTGATTCCAACTAAGCCGGAAAACTTTCTGCACTATTTTCTTACGCGTAGACTCAATTCATGTGTTCAATGCATGCCTTCCGGTTTTAGACTTCGGCTGACAGTAAACCCCGTCACGGTCATGTGACCCCGTATAATAACATCTTATTAAACATTAGACATTTCATTTCAGTTTGAGACAGATACCTGTATAACTGGCCAGTTCAAAATAGATTGATCAAGTATGGAATACGTCATAATGGGTTGGACCACTTCCGCCGAGGTGTCAGTTTCCTCTTCCTGTGAGTTCTCGTTCGGTTTCCCGCTCGGATACGCATCTTCATCTTTGTCTTCTGCTAATGAGGTTTTACTACGCGCTGTTGGAACCAGCTGAAATAATAATGAATGTAAAAAACAATGATCTTTTTAACCACATTGCATCGTCTAATCCAATTATCTTACTGTTCTAAACTTTCCTTTGACAAAATTTTAATTTAACTAGTTATTTAAAATAATCTGGCGCCGAGATATGCTAACAAACTTATATGTCGCGTCTGAAAGAAACGTTTGACTTTTTTTACATTTAAATTTCATCGGTATTTGCTTGAGTAGTGAAATTTTAATCTCATTATAGTATGTTTTCAATGACATTTCCAGCACTAAGTGTTTAAATTAAGTCAAATTGTTGGTACGTTTTCAAAAAAGTTGAACTTTTTAGTAGAAATAAATCTAAATTTGAAACCAACGCGTACCTTGCTTCTCCGGAATAAAAAGGACAAAACAAAATTCAATGGAATGGCTACCACACAGCAAACGACTCCAACAATAACGCTATTCCAAGACAGGTCTAACAACAACCCAAACTCACCGCGGTACTGAAAAAGCAAGCAAAACACTCAAAAAACATTCCTTTACCTAATATAACAATTTATGAGTGCAATTTGATTTATTTATACAGCTCGTGGACAACAGATTAACCGAATGAATTTTTTTTAATATTTCTTTTTTTATTTATTTCGAAAATCGACTCAAAAAATGAAATCAAAGAAAGTTTGCCTTAATTGAATGTAGTGATACACAGGTGTGTTCTCCACATACATTCTAACCTGTTTATAGGTGAAGTGGTACACCAGGGTGTTCAGACACATGTAGACAGAGAACAGGGTCAGACAGCAGGTCAACCTCTGGGTCCGCGTGAACTGACTATAGGAGGGACAGGTAAAGGGCGATAACCACAGGTGATAGTCCGCCAGGTATTGCGTCCCCTTGGTCAGGAACACCTACAGTCAAAAACAATACATGTGTTGATAAAAATAAAATGGATATTATACATGTGAAACATAATGCGTTCAGATGTTAAAAAATTGACAATCAAGCAGAGAGAACATCTTTGCGTCAGAAATGTTAACTTTATTGTGACCGCGTACCAAAACTAACTTTTGATTGCGACGACTTTTTTTTATGCAGATCTATTAAAGGGACATGGTCACGATTTTGGTCAAAAATTATTTTTACAATTTTAATGTTTACAATGCTTCAGTAAGGCATTGTTAATAAACAACCATGCAAAATTTGAGTGTCGTTCGTTAAGTTATAAGGGAGTTACAGAGCTTACATTTCTTTGCTATGTAAACAAAACTTCTTTTACGTTTGGAATATTGAAGTAAAAATTCCAGTTTTAGAACTAAAATGTATGCGTATTATAATAACGTTAAGAACTGTCTATTTGTGCTTCAAATGAATAAGAACATAGACAAATTAGCTTGACAAAGATTTTACTGGTATATTGAACATACGTAAACAAAAACAAGGCACGAGTCTTGTTTACATGACAAAGAATTGTGAGTCCTGTATCTTGCTTATAACTCTACGACTGACTCTCAAATTTTATTAGATCATTAGAAATGCATTTCTAAAGCTTTGTAAATAAGAAAATCAGAAAACTAGAATTTGACCAAAATCGTGACCATGTCCCTTTAAGCAATCATACGTGTACAAAAATAGATATGATGAAATAGATTTAATATCTATACTCGTTTGAACCCCAGGTTCCCGTCCAGTGCCAGGAACTCTCGCTCCACTTTCCCATCCTCCTCCTCCACCGCCAGCCATTTCTCCGATATAAAGTAGAACTCACGTTCTGGGAAATAACAAAATAGACCATTATTATTTTGACTCGGTCTTTCATTTAAAACAAATAGGCAAAATGGTAGAGAGTTATAATATTACTTTTCTTGTAAAATTGAATACCGGTATTTAATATATCACGTTTCAATCAAACAAGTTTGTTTACCATCAATGTTTTATATTAACTACCTGCGGATTTTGAAAATAAGGTTTACATAAAATAACATTATCAATTTTAATAAATAAATCAATTGAATTATTTTTTAAATTTGCATAAAAACCAGTGAGAACTCTGTAAATAAAGAGGTTATGAGGTATATTTGGAATAATTTTGGTATTGCATAAATTATGTATCCTTTATTTGTTTATAGAGCAAGCAAAAAGTTTGATACATTTTAGAAAAAAGTTTAAAAAAAATAAATGATTGCTACACTGACCATTGTTAAGGTCCTTGACGATGACCCGGCTCAGGTACCAGCTTGGGGAGGATCCAACATTGTTATGCCAAATCTGAACCTTCCAGATTTTTCCGATACTCTCAGGCAGCCTGTACAAAAGAAAAACAAATGAAAAGCATGTTGTCTGTGTTAAATCAATGCAAAATTTATACATCCTTGTGGGCAATCAAACCTTAATTCAAATGCAAGCACTTTTTTTTTTGGGGGGGGGGGTCTTACAATTGGGATTCATTGTCAACATCTGCGCAATTAAGTGTCACTTAAAGGCGGTATACAGAGCAACAGTTTTAGTTAAAGAGGGTTTGTCAATACCAAGCTATTGTGGATATCGTGAGACTTACGTCAGAATGAACTTGTCCCTGGAGTTTCTTTCAAACATCGGTCTGTCGTCATCACTGATCAGTTCTCTTGTACCGGACATTCCCTCCTCTCCGTGCAAAATTATACTGATCTGAAAAAAGAGCAAAAAAGTTTTAAAAAAATTAAAAAGCCAAGAACAAAAAAAAAAGATAACTTAATAACTAAAATAAGTTAAGTTAACTAAAATGATAAGCCTATTTAAATAAACCCACGTGTTTTGTAGTAAGAGCATTTGAGGAATCAAAATATAGACTACAGTTAATCACTTCCACATTTACTTTGTGTCATAATTGAGTCGTATGTAAATTTTGAATTACTTTGGTATATGTAGGTGCAAATAAACAATTTACAATATGGCAACAAATTTTGTATTTTTACCGAAACAGTGGGTTTGCAAGCATACAAGGGCGAAAATAACATGCATAGAAAATAACTCAGTCTTTATATCTTGATTTTTTTCTTCTTAATTATCGTTCTACTGTTCTAGCTCCTCCCACCTTAGCAGTTGTTCCGGCCCCCCTTCTGAACCCCGTTTCCACGATGACCTCGAACTTCTGCTTGTCGGTGAGGGCGTTGTCCCTGAGGTAGAGTATTCCCCCCTTCCTGACGTCGTGACGGTCCGCCCTGTGGCAGAGAACCATCAGTGTGACGTATACAATCAGCGCCATCACAGTCAGCGTCACACAGACGGGGTTCTCGTTGGCGCTAAAACAAACCATTGATTGACATGTACAAAATGAACCATTATTTGATAAATGTATAAATAATACTGAATACAGTTACAGTTACAGTTACACTTGCAAACAGTTTCGCGCCGTCTTGAATTCGCCCAGACACAGTTGTGTTTTAAGAGACTGAGATAATTTGAGACATTGGAATTCGCCCGCTCACAACGAGGGCAAAAGGCACGAAAATAAAACGGGGGTGAATATTTTCCTGTATACAGTAACTAAATGAACTTTTGCTGTCGTTATATTTAATGAAGGGTGTTCATCTATAATTAGTCGAAGGATTTATCGCTAATAAAAAGGTATATTGATTCACAGACCTGGTCCCGGATAATAAAAGCTCTGATTTACGATTAGTTGACATGTTTGATAGAAATATAAACTTTTTGTTGATGCTAATAATGAATGAAAGGTGGTCCTTTTTAATAAACACTGTATGATGTGTATGATTACTTCATGTGTATAATTGGCCCCGGGGGCATAAAACTTAAACAAGCTGATGTTTGATCTCACTTCCACAATATTTTCCATATTTTTTGTGAACAAAAGTGAGCTCATCTAAGTTTTATGGCCCAAATGCTAGTGTTTGGCTTTGAACAACATGATATCTCTCTATAGTTATTGTTTAGTTACATGGACTTCAGTCATGTAAGCTTTTATTTTTATACTTACTCAAAGAAGGTGTCAACGGGGATCAAGGACAGGACCGGAAACACCTCCACAGAGAACGCACCAAACGTGGACAAGTGGTTACACCTGTAAAAATTACATAACGCTGGGATTAAAACTGTAACGTTCGATTGGAATTTCTTGTGGTTTTATAAATATACAACTATTCATTACATATTCAAAATTACATAAAGTTTTGATTACACTGTTTTCGATTGGATTTTCTTGTGGTTTGATAAGTATACAATTAAATTGTGTTCATTACACCTGTCAAAATTACATGTACATAACGCTGTGATGAAAACTATAATTTGCGATCGGAATTTCTTGTAGTTTCATCTGTCAAAATTACACAACGCTGTGAATAAAGTATTATTTTCGATTGGAATTTCTTGTGGTTTTATAGATGTATATGCAACTATTCATTACATTTGTCAAAATTACATAAAGCTTTGATAAAATGTTCTCAGTTGAAATTTCATGTGGTTTTATGAAAATTTATAGTGCCATTGCAAAAAATGTACAGTTGTTTATCAAAATATAGAATGCCCCATACAGTCTTGTACAATACAGGGCGTGGCTTGTGCACCAACCTTGCATTTCTTCAACAAAATCTTAAGGGTTCTAAACAAGATCTTTAATAAAATTTTCATTTTTTTGCAATTTAAGAACTAATGTAGAGAGGAAAATAAAAAACATATCAATGCAAAAGTACATAAAATTGTGATTGTACTTTTCATTTTAAAGACTTTGTAGCAAATTACAATATACTAGCTAGTATCACGAAAATCCACTAGAACACGCCTACGTGTAAAACATTGAATACAATTATAACAACCTGCAAAGAGTCATAGCGTAAGTTGACAAGTTCGTTGCCCAGCAACCGTCACGTGACCATCGGTTCTCCTTTTCCCGCCAGAAGAGGCACTGTGTCTGCCAGACGGTGAGGTTGTAGTTCCTGTGTTGTATCTCCCCCGGACGAGGTCTTCCGGCGTTGTATTTAGCGTCCACAAACCCGAGATATATTCCCCAGATACTGAAAATGAAAGATAACTGGTATTGGGACATTTTTCCACCACTTCAAATTCATAGTATATATACGTATTCTGGTACCGAATTTGGAGTTTTTCCATCTTCATTGTGTACAGTATATATCGTGGTTCCGGATAGCTGCAAATTCACATCATTGCACATAAAGCTTTATATCAAGCTTAAATTTTTCTCCAAGAATCACTCATGAGTTTCTTTAGTTACATTTATAGTGTTTGACGAGTTTTTAGTTTTGATCTCCGGACGATTCTGGCGTTCAAAATTTGACTAAATACTCACATCAAAATTTTGTTCTTTTGATATTGATTTTCTTAAATATAACTGTTTTTCACACAATTTCAGAATGATCTGGCGAGCAGTGAAAAATATGAGTGAAATCGTCAATATATACGTAAGTTTTTCACTTGACAGTAACACAGATTATAATGTTAAGATATTCAGTGTATAAGTATTTTAAACTCTAGTTTAGAATTTAGATAAAGAGAATATGAAGAGTATATATCGATTTGCTCTTTTGATATTGGTTTTCTAAAATGATTTTCTAAAATATAACTGCATTTCACACAATTTCAGAATGTACAGCAGAGCAGTGAAAAATGTGAGTAAAATCGTCTTTTGATTTCAAGTTCACAATTTTAAAAATATGTCAGTTATTCACTTGACAGTAACACAGATTCTAATGTTAAGATATACATGTACAGTGTACATGTATTCTAATCTCTTTGCCTTGGCAAAGTCTTAACCTCTTTAAGAGTATTGTCCTTTCCGATATCGATATATTTCATTTTATCAAATAAAAAATAGTCAGGTTGTATATTTTATTTGATATATAAGAAATGACAGTATGAATCATAACTTAATTAACAAGTTTATAAGAATGTCGGCTTTAAATAATCGAGACGGAACGAATTGAATAAAGTCCTTTAGTCATTAACACCATGTAGTTTTATCAAACAATTATATTCAAAATGTTCAATTAAAAATTGGATTTATTGTCTGTCTAAAAGATTACGTGGAATTTCAATAACTCTCATTCTCGTCATCAAGAACATTTAATAGAACTCCATGTTTTGTATGACAGAAAGCGGAGGGGACAATGAGCTTATATGGTTATATTTGTAAAGAACGTATAAGAAAAGGTACATTTTGCCTTAATTAAAAAAGAGAAGAGGCCAGGACTGCGTTCTCTTGGAACGATCTTTGACGAACAAAACTTTATAAAACCATTAATTTACCATTTACCTTGATTCTTATAGTTATATTTTACAGCCAATCGATTCAAACACTGGTTAGTTTTTTTTTATTAAAAAGCATTCACTAATTTGGTCGTAAGCAGTAAGTTCTTTAGAAAACGCAGCCCAGCATGCCTCTCTTTGCTATGTGTCTGTAAAGTTGTGAAGCGTTTCCTCGAGAATGTTTCAGTCATCAATGCTTTCGTTAAATTATTGACAGTATGTTAAGAACATATATTATTGTAGATATATATGCCTTATCGCTTAATTTTTCGAAAACAACTTGTTGATTTTCCCGCTCATATTAACATTTTTAAATATAAACGAACAATGCTTTTATTTGGTTGGCAAGGTTCTATTGAATCAGATTTATTTTCTAGTTGCATATTCATTATGAACACAACTTTTCATTTCTAGTCTTTGTCACGTCTGATTTAGTATAGAATATAATATTTTCTATCCAGCAATCTATACATGTATGTTATAAAAAAACATGACACTTTCCTCGTTTACAAAACTAATAGTTTGAAATTAATTCAATTAAATAATCTTCATAAATGCTTTAACAAAGCAAAACCAGCAAAGTAGTTTCATTGGTCGAAATTTTACTTTTCACAAGCCTTAAATGCCTCACTGGTCCGTCCAGTTGTACCTCGTTTTCGTTTGTAATGTTTTTGTAATGATTTTCGTACACCTCATCAATAATTTAGCAGAATCGACCGAACCTACTAGTAGTATACAATTATTTAATGCTTGAGCAGTCAATAGACCAGAAAATTTTTCCGAGGTGCAGGGAACAGCTCAGTATGATCTATTGCCCGAGACCGTTGGCCTCGGGCAATAGATCATACTGAGCTGTTCCCTGCACCAAGGGAAAAAATTCTGGTCTATTGACTGTTCAAGCATTAAATAATTGTTTTATTACCTAATTCCTTTTTTAGTTTTCGGGGTTTACAATTTGCATATTGCAGATGGTTTTCGTGCCATTATGAAATACATTAAGATTGTTTTCATCTTTTACATGCTCCAAACCTGTTGCATGCATTACAACATCTCAATTTAATATTAATTTACACAAAGAAGGGGGAGTCTTCAACCCATTAGATTTTCAATAGTCTTTTACCTTATATGAGGCTTTAACACTGTTAATTATTTGATACTCCATTTTTATTACATTGAATTTGGTTTCACCAAGTACTAAGAACAGCGTATATGTAAAGGAATATACATTCCCTGAGAACTATCGAAAGGATGTAACATTAACATACACGCGTTCTGAAATACGTTGCCGGTCCAACAGATCGCAGTCTATTGACCGGCGGTCCAATAGATCGCAGTCTATTGACCGGCAGTCCAATAGATCGAAGTCTATTGACCGGCGGTCTAATAGATCGCAGTCTATTGACCGGCGGTCCAATAGATCGAGACTGGCGGTCTAATAGATCTCAGTCTATTGACCGGCAGTCCAGAATAGACGCAAATATCTAATTTGTAATAAAACAACAAAATTCCTTTGATTAGGTAATAAGGTAAAATATTAAGATACTAGTAAATGTATGTGTGTTTATGTGCAAATCATACCTAAAGTATGCATGTACATACATTAATATATTAACACACAGAGCGGAACAACCAATTATAATATGAAGGATTAGACTATGTCAATAGGACTATGCATACACCCAGGGCATGCGCACAATTGGATGTGTATGTCGTGCTTTCTGAAGATGTTAAAACACACAAGGAATGCTCGCCCTTTGAAACAAAACACAAAACACGGTATATTGGCAATGATTGTTTTATTCGTTTCACTTTCATGTACACAGATCAAGATGCATAATACATTTAAGTAGATGGTTGTTCTTACCTTAAAACTGTTTGTCTCTCTTTGTCTCATATTTGATAAAATAATCTGACGTATATGCCAGTTATTACACATTTGTTTTACTTTCTTACCTTATAGATCCACGTCTTACAGTCCCCTACGTTAAGCAACCAAAATGGAAAGTTTCAAATATATAAACCTCGTTTGCTTCAGCATTGTCAGATATCATAAAAACTTTGTTTGCTCCTATTTAGATATTAGATTACCAATTTGATTACTTGAATGGCGATGAAGGCCAAACACGATATGAACTTTACTGCAAAAAGAAAAAGAGATCACACTGTTTTACCATTGGTTTTGGGATTTCAATTACTATCATCGTTGGTAAGAAATGAAATGTAGAAAATATAGAATTATTACAAATGCACGCGTACATAAAGGTACTAGACGTTAAGTAAAATGTTATGCGTACGTGCATGTTCTTTAGTTGTGTGTCACTTACTTCGAAACGGAAATAGACCTCCTTGGTTAGATTATTGGGAAAACCTGATCATACCTGCAACGTCAAACTGATACCAAATCTCTCCAGCGTAGGTAGGAATCAGAATAATGTTCATGTGTTTTTTCCTACTCACTTTTGATTATTTTTGACTATGCATTCAAAATATGACTGGCTACACTACAGTGTTCATTCACACACACGGTCAAGTATGACGTCATGCTGTTACAGTCACGTGATGACAAAACTCTAGCGTGCAGGGATCTGCATGAATCTAAAAACAAAAGCAGCATTCATGTTAGTTTTCTTGAAAGTTACAAGCCTTCTAAATTTCAATGTTTAAAAACGTTTACCTTTTCTTTCATACAAGAAAGAGGGTTTTATTTTGACTATTGGTCACGAATTAAGTAGATATAAATGTTATGAAAGTTCGTAGACGGTTATTTTTTGTTTAAATGAATACATCAATTAGCCCACGAGTCATGTGTGACATATTACTTGTTTTAAACAGATAAATTTTCAGCAGTTTCCAAACATTTCAGTATTGCGTCTGACATAATTATGTCTTACCATTGAAGAACCCGGAAGGCAAGAATACCCGGATATCTGTTTGGGCGGCTGGACTCTCCTGCTTCAGAAGGTATCTCTGTGGCGTGGGATGTTTCTTGTACCTGCATGAAAACCATCAATGAAAGTCAGTCTCTTTTGTATTAATAATATGCAAACTTTGCAATCTTAAAACGGCTGGAATGTCGTGGCCATTTTAGGACTATATTTATCTCTTTGAGACAAAGAGCTCTGTATAGTGATATATAGGAAAACATTTAAATTTTATAACTAAAATATTTGGGTTTTTCATCCATAAATAATAGTTCATGGCTTAAAAATCATTTCTAAAATCTTATGGTTGATCCGATGGGCAATTTGATGACCATCCAACCTGCTAAACATGTAAATCCCTCCGTGGATGTTTCTTTATATCAAAGAAAATTTAAATTAATCTTGGTATCAAACTTGAATGTGGGTTAACCATTTAGTGCATTAGTTCGTGCCTGTTTATAACATGGGTTGAATACTTGAGTTTCCTCATGTCTGTTTCGATTTTCCAAAGAAAACTGTTATAAACAAGCCATAACGACATCCGTAATATCCGTGCTACGTGTTATTCTACATTTCAATTGCGTACTGGTAAGTACTTATTGTTTTTCCCCCACAGAATGGTTCAAAGACAATGAATGAAAAGCGGTCCTTTCTTCTCCTGCAATTGTTTCTATCATTTTGAGCAAGTTACAGAGATAACGCAGCAGATAAAAAGTTTCTTTGGGTTGATATTATCTTTACTTTATGTATCAATGAATTGATGATCATAAGCTATTTGATATTTTGAAAGATGTTAATATATCAATAGTGCCTGTTTAGGAGGGTAAGAGTTGAAATTGACACCCCGGGAAAACTATTGTCAACCGCCGCGAAGCGGATGTTGACAATGGTTTTCGAGGGGTGTCAATTTCAACTCTTACCCTCCTAAACAGGTACTATTTATTTTATTATACTGAATGTTTCAATTTTAAAGAAAACTTTACTACTCTTATATATGAATGACGTGAATTCTTTGGCGAACGGTTCGCGCATAGTTTACGCGCATGTAAAAATTCGTTGTGTTACCCGTTGCTAAGTGTGTTGCTTACGCTTAGGTTATAGAACGGATTATCAACTGCGTCTTAACCAATCAGATTTCAGTATTTAACATGAAAGTATAATAATATGATTTAACAACTTCTAGATATATTAAAAATGTCCATAATATGTTTTCGGGTTTCAAAAAAGGTCATGTCTGTTTCATTTTTGTTTAGATGTGTTTACATGGTGTTATTTGTGTTGTTGTGCATGAATTATATTTTTTATTTTTTATTACCTTCTTCTTAATTTTTCAATTCACTTTACAAAAGTAAAAAAATGAAAAGTAGGTTTTGAAATAGAAGAAATATTGTATTAAGTTAAATGATCTTTTGTTTTGTCCATGAATCTATAGGTGTATAAGAGTTCATAAATTATACTTATAAATCAAAATGGTTAGCTATTGAAATGGACGAAAAAATGATTATAATAGCAATGTACAATCATGTAAATTGAATATGTCTTGACAGCCAATCTTATTGTACACAAAAAATAAATATAGTCTCAAAAAATCATACTTTGCTTTTTTATTGATCTGAAGCAATACTTAGAATACTTTTGTTTTATCAGCTATTTGCATTGTTTGTTTCTCAGAAAGGGATAAAAGATGAATGCTTTTAACAAAATAAAAATAACAAACAACTGTTTATGCAAACTGTCAACATATGAATTACATGGATTTTTTTTTCGAACATGAAATAAAATCTAAAGGCATTGTATTTTTAAAAGTTTTCAAGCAATTTCAGATCGGACATTCAAAACATTTATTTTTAAATAATATTTTGATATCCAAAATACAACCAAAAATTCAATTTGGGCTGGAAATGTTAAGTGAAATATTTTAATTCTGATTGTATCACATCATTTGATTGGCTAAACCAGTTCTTATATATCGTGTAACATAACCCTGGACAGTTTAATACTTTTGTTATAACTTAATGAATGAATTACGCCAAAGTGCAATTTGTGTAACATTTAAGTAAAAAGATTACAAAAAGCATACATATATAATGGTCCCTCATCCGAGCATTATTTTAAGAGTGTAAAGGATAAGATACATTATATGTTTTAAGCATAAGGCTCAATAGGTATCGTATAGCATGGTTATCTTTAGTAGCATAACATTAAAACGAGTGATCATTTGACAACACAGAACCTTACCTCTTTAAAAAGGCCTGTCCGAGCGCGGTAATCATCTTAAAAGAATTTGTGACAACCCCTCTACAGGGTTTGGGAAACAAAACAAAAGGCGTCTGTAGGTGGGTATATGATATCCTCTTAGGCCTCAGACGCATAACATTAGTTTATCATATTTGTGAAAAGTAATTGAAGGCAAAGGTGTTCTTGGCCTTGACGTTTTTACAGGAGTTTGAATTTGTAATCCGGTTTTATCATTGAAAATACTCATATAAAATCTAAATCCAAAGCTGATAGGCTTTTTGCTTTTGCGGTAGTAGTTATTGCCCAGAGTGCTACTAATTTAAGAGACATCATTTTGAGATTCAATGTTTGAAGTAGACAAAGACCACATAAAATCGCAATAGCTTTGAAACATCCAATGTCCGCGTACATTTAAAGGAAGTCTCAGGAGGCCTATATTAAGAATATCTTTTAATCATTGTTGAAATCAATGTCTGGTTGTTAATCATTTTTACATTGAAAAAAATGAGTTAAAAAATTATTAATTTATGTTAAAATTTATAACTAAATATTAGAACATTCACTTCAGAAAGTTGACGGAGATTAATTTTCCATTAAATGCACTATTCAACCCATGCCACGCATGTTGATACTTTTTATTGGTGGCTGGTTTGCGGGTTTCGTTTGTAACGTAGCATTCGAAGAATGATCCTCATTGACTCTCAATCTGTTTCCAGATAAAACATAAGTTATCAAGGATAATTTCCTTACCAAGGGATGAAACTCTCCCATGTGTGGCATAATCAGTAGAGTTTTGTGTCTTGACAACCTGGTAGGAATAGATATTAAAGTTGATTTCAATAATGGAAACCAACTACTGTAGAAGCACATATTTTCGTTGGGTCAAAATTTCGTTGTTTTTAAACCAAATAAAATTCTGTTGGCATTTAATTTCGTCATATTGTGATTTCTTTGTAATCATTAATACTTGGGTTAAAAATTCGTCATGAATTTAATTTCGTTGATTTATACTGCCAACAAAAATAACGAAATTAAATCCTCAACGAATATTTCTGCTTCTACAGTATGTATTATTCAAAGAAGAGAAATGATAATAGCTTCCTCTACTATCCAATAAATATGCTTTTATTCATAATTCTCCCAATAAACCTAATAGAAAGAAATATCAGATTTTAACATTCATTCTTTTGAATCTTAGAAATTTCTACAAAACAATTATGCACAAACATATTTAAATCCCTATATATTTTTTGCTAATATAATAATTTGTTTTTCTATACATCAATTTCCGATTTGAATTAAATCCAATGATCTAGAAGACATACTGTCCGTCGCATTGACATTAGCTCCTACAGTCGTCGTGTTATCGGATTTAATCCTAATGTGACAATTGGTATAACTTTCAAAAATGATTTCAATATATTTAAGTTTCAAATTATGCATTCTAGCTTCTAACAACGACCATTGACCTTCAGTGTATTTGTCACTAAAACTTGCCCCCAGTCCTAAATGGATGCGTTTGTTTCAACCAAATAATCAATCTGTAGATTTTTAATTAGTCTTCTATTAAATTTCTCAAAATCGTTTATCAACTATGTAATTTCTTAAACAATTTCCTCTGAATTATGTGTTATTAAAGCAAAGCAGGAATTTTTCAACTTTTATTTTTGCTTTGAATGTATAAACAGTTAGACCAATCGAAGACGCAAACTTCCGTATCGGAACCGAATGTTCTTGCATTGTTTCTAATATAATGTCATGATTTTAGAGATCATTTCTTCAGGATAGAAAAATTTTAAATTTTATCGATTAAATAATAAGCCCACAAATTTAATCTTTGACTTTGTGTCTTCAATGACTTTTAATGATTTTTTGAAAAACCAAGATAATCTAAATCACCCATTACTAATTCACTTTTGCATCAAAATTCGTTTTGATAATAAGAGAAACGTTGATAATGTAACAAAACTGTATCCATTGCTCTGAAAGCTGCAAAAACTGGTTTATATAACTTACTTAAAACCTCTCGGTGCTGAGGCTACATAGTAATACATTAATTTATACAAAATATTATTCCAGTAGAATGCCAACATTTTTGTAAAATCTGGATGAATACTAACTATAAAATAAGCATCTTTTGGATCAATACAAATCAAATAATCATATTTTTTAATTGCAGAATCTCTTGTCTTTTATGTTAGTTTTTTACAAACTCATTAAAATTAAACCTTTTTTTAAATTAATTATTGGTCTTTGAGAGCCATCTCTTTGTGGTTCAAGAATAAATTTGAAATAAATTTATTTGTTGGGACGTCAACTTCTTCAATTCCATTCTTTGCTAATAAAGTTTCTGCCTCATTGTGAAAAAAGTGCAGATTCATTTCATTTTAGTCTTTAAATTGAGATCCCAAATTGTATGCTTTGGTACACATGAAAACAATACTACATATCAAATGCAATGATAACTTCTGAAAACCGTAAGGCGATATGTAATTGAATATATTCATCGACAGTCTAGCACATGTTAGTTTGCGAAAGACACTTCTGGATTACTCTAGCGTTAGCAATTACTTTATTTCAAAAATACCATGGCCATAAATTGTGTCTTTCCTATGACGAAAGCGGTAATTATGACTGTGTTAATCTTTTTCACGCTTTTAAAAGGATTTAAAGACAACAAGTAGGTTTTTGATTCAATGACACAAAGTGTTTTGGGGCAATAACAAAATATCAGTATATTATATGGCAATGTTAGGTATGATTGATTAAGTAAAATAACAAAGCTTGTTTTCGAAACCAATTTCGCTTTTGTATCATTTTTTTACTAAAATTTTGATATTTGTTCAGGGTATGTTTACATTAAAAAAAGTGACAATTTAACTAACTTATGCACAATTAGTACTTTTTAAAGTCTTACTTTGTGCAATGATGGTGTCAGCTTTTTTATAAAATGACATTTGGATTTTTATAAGTACATTTAAAATTTTAAAAATTAAATAAAGTAAGAAATATTGGAATGAGAAATCTTGCACCTTGCGCTGTGTAATTAAGAAATTTAGAAAGGACACAAATGACCCCCCCCCCCTTCATATTTTTTTCAGATCTTGAAATCCCTTAAATAAGTCTGTAGCTGCGCAGTTCGACAGCTGTTCTGAGTGATTAAATAGGCATTGTCCTGTTCTTGTTTGCATGCTTTTAAAACAAAATGACATGTAGGACTTCATATTTATTGTTTTTATATCTTTTGGCAACATTTTTGACCAGTTTCGGGCAGAAACAAGCCAGTTCAAGAAAAGTTTGCATTCTTATCCTTCAATGTACAAGATAGCTGCACATCCCCTTAAGAGTTCCGGCCCTTAATTGATACTGCGTATTACTTTCACGCCGCCAACTTTCGAATATGTTACATGACCTACTAGTATTTTTTTTATGTTGCAAACTCTTTTGACTCTATCAAAGCTTGAATTAGCTATTTGTCAATTTCAAAACCAAATCGTGGCTCCTCAGAGTTTTGGACATGTTCTATTTTGGTGACCACGTACACGTCCATACTAGAGACCACGCAATTTTCTGTGCCAAGGCACATGTCAACATTCATTAGAATCTCTATGTGTGCATTGAAAATCTTGCTTGTGGCCAAGCAGCAAAAAGGTTTTTTAACCAAAATATTTTGCGATGTAATGAACGTAACAATCTCCCATCCTGATCTTAACGACATTTTAAGATACGTTTAAACCAATGTTAAACATTACTCAAATTGACATATGTATCAGAATACAAAAGATGTGGAGTATATATTGGTTTGGGGCAATCGCATAAGCAGTTAAATGCGTTATTATAGGCAGTGTTTTGAGACTAGCCTTTTGTTAGCTGTGGGTATTTAGTTCCCGGTTGAAAGATAAGTTGGAAGACCGGGAACCTAAGGTTCCATGTGCGTTTTAAAGTTGCAATTTACGGCGAACTAAATATTACGCTAATTTTGGAATGATTATTCTAATTTTATCAAAAGGTTTGCGGAAAAAATAGTTTTATTACATTTTACAGGCAATTTACAGTCGGTTCAAGCATATCTTTTACAACATACACCATAGCATAGCATAGCATTGAAATCTCATAGCATAGCATTGAAATCTCATAGCATAGCATTGGAATCTCATACCATAGCATACAATCTCATAGAATCGCATTCGTCATATCATACCATAGCATACCATAGCATAGCATACAACATTCTTTTAACTCGGTTTTAAATATTTTTATTTTTAAAAATAAATGTTTACATAATAGATTTGTGGTAAACTTTGGCTTCTTATTATTTTACTTCGAAATGTGTGGAACTCTTCTGTGTATTGAGGCGTTTTTGTTCAAATCTCATAGCATACCATAGCATAGCATACCATATCATTAAGCCCTTCATTTCAATTTCTCATAGCATAGCATACAAATCTCATAGCATAGCATACAAATCTCATAGCATATCATTAAAATCGCAAACCATAGCATAGCATAAATTTGTAAAAGATATGCATGAAATGACTGTACTACTGTAATCTATACAGGCCTTTGACTTTCTCAGAAATACGCTAACCGACATCGTGGAATAAAGTTAATTTCACGCACAGATTTTGTGAGTCGCTTTATTTTGCATAAAAACAAACTACACCAGTTCACTTTACTGGGCTGGAGATGGTGCCCAAAAGAATACTGTAAACCAACTTTTTTACGCGTGCAAGAAATTTTTGCGAGGTTCGCGAGAGCCTCATCGTCGCAAAAATTTCTCGCCGCGGACGAGTATTTACCATATAATCGTAATTTTAAAAAAGGCTTGGTCGCGAAAATAAGTCGTTGCGAACCAGTTAATTTTAGGGAAATTGCGAAATAAAGTTGTCGCGAATAATATTTGGTTTACAGTAATTTTTGGCAAGTGAAGTGACGATATTTGTAGTAAATTGTCTGAGGATATTTTGTAAAAGATATGTTTTGAAAATAAGACTAATCAGTCAAAAACTAGCGCAATTTTTGCGTCGTGAATTGCTAGTTTTTAATATGTACGGAACTGTAGCTCCCAGTTCGTACCTCTGAATGTTACAAACCTTCAGCTAGATATAGTTTTTTTTGCATCTTCCAAAGTCAAGGGTTATTGATCCGCTCCACTCTACATAAACCCTTGACTGAAAAGACAATACATATGCGGGTTAACGATTACGCCATCTAGTGATTTTACTTATTTAGGGAATTTTGTGATTTCTTGCTCTGACCAATTAGAGAATGCGTTATAAACAGAAACAATATAGCAACGTGGCTGCTCCCATTAACAAAATCGAATTTGTACAAAAGATGGATTCACCCGGACTTAAAACCGACAGCAGTAAGTCAAATACTTACGAGTCCGTCTCAAATTTATTTGACAATGGTTCAACATTGATCAATGCACACTTCACAACATTATTAAAACAGCGCTTCTTATTTGATCATGCAAACTTGTATGATACCAACCAGCGTAAGATGTTTCTAACCCAGTTAAACTATGCCTATTCGGTCAAGGGTTTATGTAGAGTCGAGCGGATCAGAAACCCTTGAGTTGGAAAGATGCCTTTTTGGAGAACTTGGAAGGAATTAAAGTGCATTAAAAACAAACAAAATCGAAATATTTTCTCCACAGACATTTATTTCAATGAAAATATAACATGAAAATAATACAAAAGCAATTTATTTTTCACCAAGATTTTCCTCTAGCAATTCTCGATTTAAAATATATACATATTCTTGTTGCAAGGAATTCTCTTCTCTACAGAGTATAATTCCACCTGCTACAATGCCTCAAAATATTGCCTCAGTGAGTTGATGTCCGGATTCATATTGCGAGGACATGATGGAGAGGTCGCCATGTTTAAAAGATTCCTTACAATTGGACCTAAATGAAAAGCAACCCAAACATTTAACAAAACATTTTTTTCATTTGAGTGTTGTGTTATATATAATACCGATTTATGATGATGAAGCATTTCTCTTTGTCAAACACATGATCTCACACGTGAATGAAAGGTACCTAAATATTACCTAAACAGTTATTGCATTGACCTTTCCTTTCCGGGATTTTTAACTAACAGTAAACAGAATACAAAGTATTGTCTTGTGAAATATTATTTTGTCGTTCAATAACCTTCCCAGAATTTCAATTAATAGTTAACAAAATACAAAGTATTGTCGTATGAAATATACGTTTCTCTATTTAAGTTTATGGAAAGTATCATATAAAACTTACAGACTGGTAACATGCACCATAAGTTTCCATCCGCCATTGACAGTTCTGTTTGAGTACCTTGATCGTTCTTCAATTCTGATTCTTCGGAGATTGATGAACCTAAAAAGGCAAAATAAATCTAAATTGTTTAGTCTGTGTCAGCTATTATTAAAAAAAAGAAAACTAGGGAAAGACCCTTTGTCTTTAAGCATGTCACTTTAGAACATAAAAGCAATTAACATATGTAAGCCATTTCTCTCTCAAATATTGAATTCAAAATTAATTACTTCTTATCTCCAACACAGTTTTAGTGATTACATAATATGTAACTCTGTTTGACAAGGCTATGTTAAAATGTTTTACTTGAAAAGTCTTAGGTACGTGTACTTACTTGGTCTCCGTCTGTCGTTCTGCAAGGCCGTAGATTGTGATGGTTGTCTGAAATGTAGAATTAATTACTTATAATGTAAGCTGTATAGACTGTAGTCTTTTGTTATTATACATGTAGAAGCTATATTAAGGAAAAGTAGCCCTGCGAAATCATTTCTTGATAAAATTGTTTAAAGTCAATATAATTTTTTTTTGGTGTTTTTTTTTAATTCTTCATCTTCGTCTTCGTCTTGATGATTTTAAAATAAAATATTGATAACTAATTGAGGATTTTTTTGGTGTATGAAATACATGGAATGATGGAAATTACAGTTATTGGATAGTTAGTACAAAATAAGAGAATATACATGCTTTTAATTCTATAAAACTTACTGTATGTGGTGAATTTCATCAAAGCTTTCCGCGAACATATCCATTCTTGATGTTGGGATGTTTTTGTTTTGATGTTTATTGGTCTTCTTATCAGAGAGAGAAACTGAAGGCTTTTTCATTCTAAGGAGTAACACAAATAAAGATTAAATTTAAAAGAATAAAGGATAGTTTCGATTATAGATATAAATTGGACAAAACTATGCATTTCAACAAGTAGCAGAACTGCTATTTGTTGAATTTGACAAATCAATTATATTCTATCCTCTATCATGCATCCTATCCCACTAATGAGCTATTTTCTATCCTACTTATCCCTTACCATCCATATTAAGGAATAAAAGATAAACAAATATGACTAAAAATGATTTTATCAAATAATGTAATTCTGTAATACACAAATGTAGGGTACCATTTCCGTGATGAAGATTTAATAATATTTTATCATTGGTACATGTATTACATGCATTTGATTAGATCTCTCATTACCATTAGTAGGAAACCAGGTTACACCTGCGTTCTTGCATAAAGAATATTAAATATATTTCCTGCTTAGAATGAAAGGATCTGATTTTTACTAATCAGAGGATGGTCATACGTGCGTTTATTTTCATTAAAACAATTATTTCATTTGCATACTGCATAGACCTTTTTTCGGAGGTGTCTTAATCAACATGACAAACACGTGATCTGTTCTTGACCATTGGGTGTCCAAAGTGATATCTTTACTCAAAATGTAGAAAAATGTCAAATATCAATATTTTCAGAAAAAAGCAATAAACAGAGATACAGCGGTATATCACCGTTTGGAATCATATCTTGATACTTTTGCAAAACGTAAGATTCGATTCACCTGCTTTTGGGGTACCGGAAGGCTTTGGAATATGGATTGCTCTTGATCTTCAGCTCCGTGACCTGCCTGTTGTTGTATGCTGTAACTGCTTCAAACGTCAATACAGGAATTGGAATTTCAAGCACCGAAAATATGTCAGTCTTGTGTTTGATGAGAGATATTCTCACTAAATACTTCTTAAGGGTTCGGAGACTGAACTGTAAATTGATACAAAGATTCGCAACAATCAACTTATACTCAAATGCTACATATCAAATTGTACGTAGATAACCCCAGTACGATTTTATCGAAATATCAATTAACACATCCTCCATGTAAATTGGTACGTAGACAACCCCAGTACTATTTTATCGAAATATCAATTAACACAATTAAAGCCAATAAAGCAAGGCATAAGCCACAATTTTAAGAAGTGACTAAGAAAACAACTTACGATTCTACATTTACAGCTAGGTTGGTTTGGAAGATTCACATTCTGGAATGATATAATATTGGCCATCTATTCCGACCAAATTTGTGGAGAATTTGGATGCTTAAAAAAGTTGTTATTTAATTCTTGTTCAGCTTTTCTAATAGCAAAACGTAAGATTCGATTTACCTGCTTTTGGGGTACCGGAAGGCTTTCGGATATGGATTGCTCTTGATCTTCAGCTCTATGACCTGCCTGTTGTTGTATGCTGTAACTGCTTCAAACGTTGATACAGGAACCGGAATTTCAAGCACCGAAAATATGTCAGTCTTGTGTTTGATGAGAGATATTCTCACTAAATACTTCTTAAGGGTTCGGAGACTGAACTGTAAATTGATACAAAGATACGCAAAAATCAATTTGTACTTAAATGCTTCATGTCAAATGCTACGTAGATAACCCCAGTACGATTTTATCGAAATATCAATTAACACATCCTACATGTCAAATGCTACGTAAACATCTCCAGTACGATTTTATCGAAATATCAATTAACACATTTATAACCGATAAAGCAAGGCTTAAGCCACTATTTTAAGAAGTGACTAAGAAAACAACTTACAATTCCACATTTACCGCTAGGTTGGTTTGAAAGTTTTACATTCTGGAATGATATGATTTTTGCCATCCATTCCGACCCAATTTGTGGAGAATCTGGATGCTTGAAAAAGTTGTTAGTAAAATCTTGTTCAGCTTCTCCAATAGCTACCCATTTGTTGTCCACAAATTTAAAATAATTGGTGTCAACTGGGATTATATCAAACATTATGTCATACAATCCCGCAGGATCCAGGCCTTTCAAGGTGAGCTTTACATACGGAAACATTCTCCTGAAATAAAATGGATAATACAAGTATTCAAAATGAAATCAAACCAGGTTATCATATGTTAAGAGGGATTATAAATATCTATTAAAGTCAATACATTTTGCTTTTCCAACGTCCACACAGCTTATGGTCCCAGGTTTACCAACATGCATGTTGTTAACCAACTCAACAACACATTTCTTAACGATAATCTACTGAACATGTTCATGAATATGACGTCAAAGAATTTGTATGAGAAAACTGATGAGAGAGAGTCAAGGACAAGAGGATGTTGGATAAACAGTGATTGGGAGCATGTTTCGATGATAAAAGATATATACCTTATTTTAAGTCATATTATCTTCACATACATACCGTCCTGTTCTGTTGATAATCATCTCAGTTCCTAGTCTGTAGAATTTATTCCAAAGGTTGCCCTTTTCCAATTCCAGCGATACGGAACCATTTTGCAAAGGCGAAAACGTATTTGTTGTATTCCCTCTTTCAGTGTCCTCAGACTTGCTCTCAGACCCAGAGGTGTTTGGATACCCTGAGGAACCCGAGGTAGACACCGTTTAGGTCTCTGTATCTGATGATTGTACCTCTAGTTCTTCTGACGAAGAAACATTGGAAGAGGATGACTGCGTGTTGAAAAGAGACCAATTCATCCTCGGAGATGAATTGAATGAATACGTTTCAAAGCGCCGCCTCTTTGCTGCAGTGTTTCTTTTTTCTTAATCACTCGTTTCAGCTCCGAAATAATCTTTATATTCTATTGCAAGTGCTTGCCTCCATGAATAAATAAATTGAAATTAAACATAGCCGATTGCAATAGATTCTTAAACAAATTGCTAGAATATAACATCGAAAATTACGAAGAAACATTTAAAACAATCTTATAAGAATTGTTCAACTGTTATGAAACCCAAGTAATTTGTAAAAATGGTTTTGAATACTGAAATGTAGTTACATTGAGATACCAAATAACTAAACTCAAAACTTGGTTAATTGCAAAAGATACACATTGACTATGATTTAAGAACATGAAAAAAGGAAATACCGATATGTCATTAATATCATTTCATGGATAAATGTAAAAAAAATCTTACTTACTTGTGGTCCTGTTAAAGTTTTGATTTTATGCAGATTAATGGTTTCTGTGTGAAATAAATACATTTTGCGAAATAAAAACTGCGTAACTTCATAAATGAAAACTCGTTATTTCGCCTTTAGAAGGTTCTTGTTTCCAGTGTTTACAGGAAACATAGAAACCGATTCGCTAGATTTTTATTGTACTTTTATTAACAACGCCACCAAACCAGATTTAACTGCTGAAACTGTTAACTTAATATAAATGTTTGTCGGTTTTTTTTCATATTTGGAATCGTGACATTACACAATTATTCGATATTTCATTATAATTAACATTAGTATGTGTACATGTAGAACTGCGTAGATAATTCCAGAAAGGTTACAACGTTTCTAGTGATCCTTGCGCAAGATTTTAATGAGGACGAGTGGCCAGCTTGCCTGTCAGGTCTACCCTTAATGTTTGTAAATATGATTAACATTACAATAAAGTTATATTCATTAAGGTTAATTCAAAATCTTTTTTTGGATTTGTATAATTCTCTCTCTTGAAAACCTTAATGTACCAAAATGGCCAGTTAAACCCAATCTTCTTAAAGATTTCTTCTCTTTTAACTTGTGTTTGATTTTTTTTCCCATCAGATACCTGTGTATACATGTATGCTTACTAAAAGTTTCAATTCAGTTATTTACATGTACATTTACTTAGTAAGTTTTTTAAAGCAGAAAAAACTGTTAAAACTTTAAAATCACGATTTTCTATCATGTGTTTAGATTTTTAAAAAACCCTAAAATATAGAGTATCATCAATATTCCTGTATTAACTGCAAAATAATTTGCTGTCAAGTGTCCTTATATTCTAACAATATCAATCTATTAAGGTCTTCATTTAATTTCATGGCATTAGTTTTCAAACTCAAATATTTTTATACAATTTGCAGCATAAAAAAGTATAAAATGAATGAACCTTTCAACGTTTCAGTTATACTTTACTGGTTTTGGTTTGATATAATCTATGCATAGTAATAAGACATTCGAAACACAAGCAAACAAATGTAAAAGAGCGAATATGTAGTACATTTGATTAATTATATTAGTAGTGACGTTCATTTGACTTTCGGAATTAAAGTTATTGTATATCGTCAATTCTCTTGTATAAATTAACCATGGAATATTATACAATTATTTAATGCTTGAGCAGTCAATAGACCAGAATATTTTTCCCGAAGTACAGGGAACAGCTCAGTATGATATATTGCCCCAGGCCAATGGCCACGGGCAATAGATCATAATGAGCTGTTTCGCTGCACCAACGGAAAAAAAATTCTGGTCTATTGAGTGTTCAAGCATTAAATAATTGTTTTATTACCTAATTCCTTTTTTAGTTTTCGGGGTTTACAATTTGCATATTGCAGATGGTTTTTGTGCCATTATGCAAGATACTAAGATTTTGTTCATCTTTTTTATGCACAGAACCTGTTGCATGCATTACAGCATTTCAATTTAATATTAGTTTACACAAAGGAGGGGGTCTTAAACCCATTAGATTTTAAATAGTCTTTTACCTTATTTGAGGCTTTAAAGCTGTTGATTATTTGATACTCCATTTTGATAACATTGAATTTGGTTTCACCAAGTACTAAAAACAACGTCTATGAAATGGAATATACCTTCCCCGAGAACTATTGAGAGGATGTAACATTAACATACCCGCGTTCTGAAATACGTTGCCGGTCCAATAGATCGCAGTCTATTGACCGGCGGTCTAATAGATCGCAGTCTATTGACTGGCAGTTCAAAATAAACGCAAATATTTAAATGGTAATAAAACAACAAAATCCCTTCGATTAGGTAATAAAACAAATTATAAAACATTTCCTCAAGTATGAAAACATTTCAAATGAATAAATGTTTCGAATTGAGATTGAAGTCACCAGAAGAACAATTCTAGACTCCGCAAAAAGTATTTAATCTAAAACAGACTACAAAAAGTGTTTATATATTACATACCCTACCAAAATGATTATCCCACCTCAGACTCAACAAAAAGTGTTTCTTCCATTTAAATCTCTAAACATTTAAGCGTTTTTCCATTATAAACACCGCAAAAACTGTGTCCGCCAAAGTAAACTCTGTAGAAATTATTACTCCACTGTAGACTACATAAAGTATTTTTTCAGATGAAAGTACTTTCATAAATTGCAGAAAGCGTTTCTTCCATTATAAACTCAGCAGAAACTGTTTCTTTAATAATATACTCTGCAGAAAATGTATCTTCCTTTGCTAAAAATGTTTCTTCTATAATAGATCCTGCAGAAAGTGTTTCTTCAATTGCAATCACTGTAAAAGGTGTTTACTCCATTATAAATTCCGCAGAGTGTATTTCTTCTATTATAGACTCTAAATAAAGCGTTCCTTTCATTATAGACTCAGCAGAAAATATTCCCTAGAATGTGTTTCATCAATTTAAGACTCTGCCAAGTGTTTTCATTTTTTATTGTAAACTTTACATAAAAGGTTCCTTCCACTGAAGACTCCGTAAAAATTGTTTCTTCCATTACAAATTCTGCAGAAAGTGTTCCTCCGGTTATAGACTGTACATAAATCGTCTTTATTAAAGACTTTACGTAAAGTGTTTCTCCCATTTAAGACTCTAAAGGTAGTGTTTCCATTATAGATTCTGTTGAAAATGTTTCTTTCGTTGTAGACTCTGCAGAAACTCTAAAGCAAGTGTTTCTTTCATTATAAACGCTCCAGAAACTCTGAGGAAAGTGGGGTTTTTTAAACTAGACTATGCAGAAACCTTTCCCCCATAATTGACTTTGCAGACACTTTTTCTTCCTCTACAGAATAAGAATGGAATTTGTAAAAATTAAAGATAAAGATTTGTGATAAAAATCCAGATCTATAAAAAGTTAAAAATTGTTGTTGCAAAAAGTATAAATTACCAATTTTAAACATAAATGAAATTAAAGAATACCATTTGTTATAAGAAAAAGTTGATAAAACGATATACTCAAAAGTCTTTGTCACTGATTGATAATTAACAGTTATCTGTTCGTTGTGATTTCTTCAACATGACAACCTTGTTTCTGGACAATTTGTCTACAATATACCCAGTATTTTGCCTGGTATAAACTGTCCTATCTTTTTTAATCTGTATGATAGGTATTTTATACCTATGGTATATCATACCTTAGTGTTAACTACTGAATTTAGAACTACAAAGTCAAATTTAACGAAATCTACCATACACCCATTTCTAAAAAGTTTTTTTTTACAAAATAGCGAAAAAAAAAATCATGTACCTTTGGCGAAGAAGATGTAAGGTAAATCTCAAACCTTTGTCTTTCATCTAGAACTCAGAACTACAGAGTCAATTTTGACTAAATCTGTCACACAAGGATTCTTGTTTTTCAGATGTTTTTGTCAGATTTTTCTTTTTCAGTTTCACATAATTACGTTTGAAATGACGGAAAGTAATAAAGGTAAGGCATATCATCAAAGTTTTTTTGATTTACATGTTACAATTACAGAAGAAAAAGTTGAATCACAATACAAATAAGACTGTTTCAATGGTGTATATATATATATATATATATATATATATATATATATATATATATATATATATATATATATATATATATATATATATATATATATATATATATATATATAATTCAGAGACATTCCCTCTACCTCTCCAAAAACCAGCCTGTTCTTTTCTGAGTGTGCGGTCTACACCGGCCTGTCTTTAAAAAAAAACACACACACACACAAAAACAAAACTGTCCTCCTTATCCAACGGTTCTTCGTCGGAAGAATCAGAAGTACAAACATTGGATATCAAAGTCCCCATGTCTTTTCTGCCTAGTTTAAAGGTGAGATACGGGACGGATTAAGATCTATTTTAGATGCATTGGGTGAGGCTTTTGCTCCTGTGATATGGGAGTGAGATATTGTCTTTAAAGGGTACTGTTTACAGAAACATATTCGTCCCAGTTTTATTTTCGCCCCTTTCGCCCTCATTATTAACGGACGAATTTAAGACTGGGCGAATTCCGATGTCTTCAATTGATTTTCTTTAAACACAACTGTGTCTGGGGGAATTCAAGACGGGGCAAAACTGTTTGCAAGTGTAGAAGGGCGAAAATTACAATGGGCGAAAATAACCCTATATACATTATCTTCTTCCTCATATTTGGAACTGAACTGATTAGTTCAATTTAAGTTCTATAGGAACAGAGATGATACGTCAAATGCATCAAGCGGGGCTTTTCCCTTGCGACACGGGTTTGTGTTGTTGCCTTTCGAAAGTATTTACTTTTAGACCGATTTTTTATATTGATAACTTAAAAGATGATTAACATAACGGGACGTTATGTGTTAAAAGGGGCATGGTCACGATTTTTTGTTTTAAAAATTATTTTTCTGTTTTTAGTATTTACAATGTTTCAGAAAGACATTTTTAATAGGCAACCAAAGTTTGAGTGTCATTTGTTGAATTTCAAGCGAGTAACAGGGCTTGAAATTCTTGATATGTAAACAAAAAGTTTGTTTACCTTTTGAACGTTGAAGTAAAAATTTCAGTTTTAAAACTTAAAACGAATGTGTTAAACGTTAGGAACTGTGTATCAATGCTTAAAATAAATAAAAAGATAGACTCATAGGCTGGGAAAAGTTTTTGTACTGGGATATTGAACCTATGTAACCAAAAACAGGACACGAGCCTTTTTTACATGACAAAGAATTGTGAGCCCTGTATCTTGCTTATAACTTTACGAATGACTCTCAAATTTTATTTGATCATTTGAAATGCATTTCTAAAGCATTGTAAATAATAAAAACATGAAAATAGAATTCGTCCAAAATCATGACTATGCCCCTCTCAGTTTTAATTTAAGATTGTTTTAAAACATGTAATATGGAAAATCAACATCTGATTTTAAACTAACTTAAACTGGTTGAGGACGAATAATTCACAATTAATAAATAAACAAAATTATTAATGAAAAGCTTAATAAATAAAAGATATTGCATTTAAAATTCTTTTGTTGTCAAAGCAAAACAAAATTGCTTAACTAACTTCAGTTATTTTTTTTATATGAATAAGTTAATACACTGTTTCTACATGAACGTATCGATGACGAAATGAGAAAACCAATTTTGTTTCAGTTGAAACCTTTTTTTTCAGGAGAATATTACCGTATGTCGAGTTCACATTGAGAGGTCTGGATTCTTTGCCATCGTATGACATTATGTTTAATAATATAATCCCAGCTTAAAAAATTGCAATTAATGCGTAGACAACAAATGGAAACGTATTTTAGAAGCAGAATTAGAATTTGATCACAACTAATCTATTCAAGCGTAACCAGGTTCTCTTTGACTACGTTAGAAATAGAAAATGATTTCCATATTTAAATAGTGTAAAACATCATGACTGTAAATGTGGAATTGTGAGCTGTTCTGTGTAACAACAAGTCTTTTTTCTTATTGGCTAGGAATGTGTAAGTGTCTTGATATTAATATTAACAATGCGAACGTTTGAAAGGCGTTTAGTGAACGCCTTTTAAGCCTACGTAAAATATAAGAGCAAAATGACAACTAGACACCCATTGTTTGCTTTCAGTCACAGCTCACGCCTGAAACAAGACATAAGTATCCCGTGCGACTTCATCTAAAGACAAGAAAAGGAGGAATTTTCTGTTCTGCAAAATCGAACAGCTGCATCAAAATGTATTGCGGTTGTGTTTTAACCGAGAAGGGAACTGGTGGTCACAAATCTTCATCTCAATAATTATCCGTGTTTGGAAACCCCATCGTTACCGCGACAGCAGGTAAAATTTACCGTTTTTGAAATTCAATTTGAATATCAATGAAAATGAAAGCAATCATAGTCATAGATTCGACGCAGAATACTTTATAATTATTTTGGTATATTTTTTTTCAGTGCATGTTTGGATTCGTTTGCAGATTAGTTTGTGTTTTAAAATACGAAACAAAACAAAATTTAAAAAAAGTTTGCAATTCTAGACTCGCCTAGACTAATCGGCTTTATAATTATTTCGGAAATTTTTTTTCTGTGCATGCTTGGATAGCGGCAATTTTAAAAGCTTTGGATTTGTCCTATAGCATTCAGTGTTCGTTTGCAGTTTAGTATGCATTATGCAATAATCTAAGATACAAAACAAAAAACATAAATAAAATAGTAATAAAAAAAAACCCAGCAAAAAGCGGATAATAAAGAGTTTATTTGTGCGAAAAAGAAATATGACAGAATACTGTTATTCATCCACCATAATTGATAAACTATGAATTTCTAATAAAATAGCTAGACAAGTCTATTTCTCTTGTAATACTGGATTTTATTGATTAAGCTATTCTGGTCTGTTTAAAGAGATGACGTCATACAATAGTTATTAGTAACGTATGAGTAGGGTATGCAATTCTAGATTCGCCTAGACAAATCAATTTTCTCAGTTTGCAGGTGGTTGATGTAACGCAATAAATCTAGGCTTTTGGTTTCCATGGTTTATTTAATGTTATTAACGCATAGTGTGAATAACGTTATATCTGTAAAAATGTCATTTTGTTTTTATTAGAATTTTAGAAAATTTAAACATGAAACTCATTGACACATATTCAAAATTATAAGATTTTGCAGACATACTATTAGAACCTTATTAAAATCAAATCATTTGGTCTTTTTAAATGTTTATATTATTTTTCTGTATTTTTGTCTATTTAGAATGAAGAAGCTTTCTAACAGCTCTGCAAATAGAAAATGTTACAAAAGTCATCCAAACAAACGCACAAAATCAAGAGCCCACGCTAGAGCTCGGCGTTTCGATGGAAGCGACCGTTCACAGTAAGTTGATGGAAATGAGTTGATAAATCAAAATAAATTACTGAACACAGGATTCTTTTGCCCCGTGTTTTTTTAATATCCTTTACAATTGTTAACGGTTCCGCAACGTCTTGAGTTCGCCCAGATGCAGTGTGTTAAGAAAGAAATAATTTGAGACATTTGAATTCGCCCATTGTTAGATTTGCCTGCTGACGACGTGGAAGAAAGGAGCAAAAATAGATTGGAGGCAAAGTTCTCCTTGTATACAGCATATTTTTTGAATTTTTAACGATCCTTAAATTGTATTAATAACAGAATTACCAGTTAAGCGCTGAATAATAAGTATCTTTCTAATTAGTAAAAAAGAAAATAGTTTCTTAGTACGCTGTTTTCGCTTGCTGCGTTTTACAAAAGAACTTACGACAGAGTCGTAAATATGATCAGTCTAATGGAGCGGTCTTTGATGAACATAATTTATATCAAACCATTCATTTATATCCATTTTGATTTCCATAATTATATTTTACAACTATTACAATAAAATATTAATTAGTTTGTGATTAATAAATATTCATTAATTTGGTCGTAAGTCGGTTCCTATGGTCTAAGTATAAATTCAGTACTTTTCAATATTTACATTTTTTAAATATAGTTTATCTTGACTTGTTTGATGAGTAGAATTAATGATGGATTTTGAAAAGTATTCTTTAACAAAAGTTACTGTTTACATTTTAGACCTTCTTTATTACCCATCGACGCCTCCAACAGAAGGAGACAAAGTACGTACACAAACATATACTGATGCTGAATATGCTTAAACTTATGATCTGGAGCATTTTGTCAATAAATTTTTGTTGCTAAAAGAACTATCAACTAAAATGAGAGGGTTGTAAAAAATCCTTATTTAAACTGAACATATTTTGGGGAATTAAATTCAAGTTTGTCAATTGTTGGTGCTTTTATCCAGGAGAATTCTCGTCGGGAGGATCACTTGTAAAGAATGACCAGGGAACTCAATCAGAAATATCAATGGCAGATGGAACCCTTTGGTCCATGTTTCCATTGTGTAAGTTCAAAACACTATCAATCAAGGTGGGTTTTTTCGGGGTTTTTTTTTGGGGGGGGGGGGGGAGGTGGGTTGGATGGGAGTGGGTGGAAGGGCTAGGTGCAGAGGCGAGTAATATTATGTATCTATACTAAATTTTTATTTTTTTTTTTCTTATTATTAAGTTAAAATTAAATGTTGAGTAACTAAAGGTGTTAAACTGTTGATCATTAATTTCAATTACAGCACAAACACTATTAACACGATTTTTCATTATCATGGTTGTAAAATTGTTAAATATTTATTAAATAAAAATTTATAAAATTACAGCACAAACACTATTAACACGTTTTTTCATTATCATGGTTGTAAAATTGTTAGATATTTATTAAATAAAAATTTATAAAATTACAGCACAAACACTATTAACACGATTTTCATTATTACGTTTTTTTATCATAATTCTATTAGGTCCTTTTGATTGGAGTTCCTCGGACACGGCGTCATTTCCGGATTTTCCTCGCTGTAACAATTTGGACATCAACTTATTGCTACAAGGTTTTTGATTCTTATGATAAACTCATAAAACAAATATTTCATTACTTGTTGCTGATATTTACTATTTAGTCTTACAGAAAATACAAATTATTCAACAAGTTTTATAATGTATGAAAAAATTAAAATTTATAGATTTTATATTTCTTACTTGTTAGAAATAAGACGGAAGTGGCGACATTAAAATTTCAAAGCAGTGGCGGTCAAAACTGACGATAACCACGTGATAATTTGGATAATGCATACTAATCATAATATGCATAAAAGCAATACGTCCTTATCATTGATTTATGACCTTAATATGACACAGTTATATTATGTACATGCCTACATGCATAATTAACTAACATAGAATACACTTTTGCTTTTATCACGGACGAATGGAAGAAATGGAAAATGTTAATAATTCTAAATAGACACAAACATAATAGATATTTTTTCTTAGCAGCTTACTGATTGGCTAAAACCAAACATTCTAAGAAAATAACATGTTATTATCACCCTCACGTAACGGTTAAAGTGGATATAATAATTGATTTTTTCTACTTTGCTATAATTGGTAATCATTAGTCCAATGAAATTGTGTGTTTTTCTCAATGGTTTCGGCAATAAATTTAGCTTGAGGTTCAGAAAATAAATAAAGGTGATGAAATAACAACGAATTTATTATGTTTATATTATTTTGTCACGTGATCATACAATAAAACTATTATTGTTCTGGCTTTTTATCAGTACAATAGATCGTATAGACCGAAATAAACTTATCATAACTATGTCATTATATTGCATAAATACATTAAGAAGTGTAAATAGATATTTAAATAATATGTTTCATCATCTTATCGACCTTAAATACATACAAACTATGCTTCTTTGTTTACAGGGTTATTTTCGCCCCATGTCATTTTTGCCCTTCTTCACTTGCATACGACTTCTGCCCGTCTTGAATTCGCCCTGATGTAGTTGTGTTAACAGAGATATTATTTTTGACATAGAATTCGTATGAATAATAATGTATAAATAATATGATTGTTTTAACAGCTGGCACATATACTAGAATATTTTATATTTTCTTACTTAAAGCATTTCAAACTCAATGGGAGCCTACCACAGAACAAGACATGAAACAGATGACCGAGCATCTTGAAGAACTCAAAACAAGGATTCAAAGTAAGAATGTTTCTTATAAAGGTATATTTTGCTTATATAAACAAAGCCCGCTGCCTATATGTAATTTACAAGTGTAATATATTTACATATTCAAATATGATCAATTCAAATCAAATCAATTAAACTAATGCATTGGTAAATTTAAATACATGTAGCATTGCAACGGTTTAAAAGAATGTTATTTTCTTGGATAAAAATTTAAAAAATTAAAAGTGTATATGCTTTGCATGTATATAAGACTATATATATCGATACTTTGTATATCTCGAAAAACAAACTTTAAAAACGTTAATACTCATAAATAAAATAATAATTGGGAAAAGCGAATGTATAAAAATAGAAAAACCAAAACAAATATAAAAAACGAATAAAAAAAGAGATGAGTTTTATCGTTTATCAAGTTCTGATCACAATGCACTAATCCATTTGAGTAAATAACATTTCAATTGCGTACTGGTAAGTACTTATTGTTTTCCCCCCACAGAATGGTTCAAAGACAATGAATGAAAAGCGGTCCTTTCTTCTCCTGCAATTGTTTCTATCATTTTGAGCAAGTTACAGAGATAACGCAGCAGATAAAAAGTTTCTTTGGGTTGATATTATCTTTACTTTATGTATCAATGAATTGATGATCATAAGCTATTTGATATTTTGAAAGATGTTTATATATCAATAGTGCCTGTTTAGGAGGGTAAGAGTTGAAATTGACACCCCGGGAAAACTATTGTCAACCGCCGCGAAGCGGATGTTGACAATGGTTTTCGAGGGGTGTCAATTTCAACTCTTACCCTCCTAAACAGGCACTATTTATTTTATTATACTGAATGTTTCAATTTTAAAGAAAACTTTACTACTCTTATATATGAATGACGTGAATTCTTTGGCGAACGGTTCGCGCATAGTTTACGCTTGTAAAAATTCGTTGTGTTACCCGTTGCTAAGGTGTTGCTTACGCTTAGGTTATAGAACGGATTATCAACTGCGTCTTAACCAATCAGATTTCAGTATTTAACATGAAAGTATAATAATATGATTTAACAACTTCTTGATACATTAAAAATGTCCATAATATGTTTTCGGGTTTCAAAAAAGGTCATGTTTGTTTCATTTGTGTTTAGATGTGTTTACATGGTGTTATTTTGTTGTTGTGCATGAATTATATTTTTTATTTTTTATTACCTTCTTCTTAATTTTTCAATTCACTTTACAAAAGTAAAAAAAATGAAAAGTAGGTTTTGAAATAGAAGAAATATTGTATTAAGTTAAATGATCTTTTGTTTTGTCCATGAATCTATAGGTGTATAAGAGTTCATAGATTATACTTATAAATCAAAATGGTTAGCTATTGAAATGGACGAAAAAATGATTATAATAGCAATGTACAATCATGTAAATTGAATATGTCTTGACAGCCAATCTTATTGTACACAAAAAATAAATATAGTCTCAAAAAATCATACTTTGCTTTTTTATTGACCTGAAGCAATACTTAGAATACTTTTGTTTTATCAGCTATTTGCATTGTTTGTTTCTCAGAAAGGGATAAAAGATGAATGCTTTTAACAAAATAAAAATAACAAACAACTGTATATGCAAACTGTCAACATATGAATCACATGGAATTTTTTTTCGAACATGAAATAAAATCTAAAGGCATTGTATTTTTAAAAGTTTTCAAGCAATTTCAGATCGGACATTTAAAACATTTATTTTTAAATAATATTTTGATATCCAAAATACAACCAAAAATTCAATTTGGGCTGGAAATGTTAAGTGAAATATTTTAATTCTGATTGTAACACATCATTTGATTGGCTAAACCAGTTCTTATATATCGTGTAACATAACCCTGGACAGTTTAATAATTTTGTTATAACTTAATGAATGAATTACGCCAAAGTGCAATTTGTGTATCATTTAAGTAAAAAGATTACAAAAAGCATACATATATAATGGTCCCTCATCCGAGCATTATTTTAAGAGTGTAAAGGATAAGATACATTATATGTTTTAAGCATAAGGCTCAATAGGTATCGTATAGCATGGTTATCTTTAGTAGCATAACATTAAAACGGGTGATCATTTGACAACACAGAACCTTACCTCTCTAAAAAGGCCTGTCCGAGCGCGGTAATCATCTTAAAAGAATTTGTGACAACCCCTCTACAGGGTTTGGGAAACAAAACAAAAGGCGTCTGTAGGTGGGTATATGATATCCTCTTAGGCCTCAGACGCATAACATTAGTTTATCATATTTGTGAAAAGTAATTGAAGGCAAAGGTGTTCTTGGCCTTGACGTTTTTACAGGAGTTTGAATTTGTAATCCGGTTTTATCATTGAAAATACTCATATAAAATCTAAATCCAAAGCTGATAGGCTTTTTGCTTTTGCGGTAGTAGTTATTGCCCAGAGTGCTACTAATCTAAGAGACATCATTTTGAGATTCAATGTTTGAAGTGGACAAAGACCACATAAAATCGCAATAGCTTTGAAACATCCAATGTCCGCGTACATTTAAAGGAAGTCTCAGGAGGCCTATATTAAGAATATCTTTTAATCATTGTTGAAATCAATGTCTGGTTGTTAATCATTTTTACATTGAAAAAAATGAGTTAAAAAATTATTAATTTATGTTAAAATTTATAACTAAATATTAGAACATTCACTTCAGAAAGTTGACGGAGATAAATTTTCCATTAAATGCACTATTCAACCCATGCCACGCATGTTAATACTTTTTATTGGTGGCTGGTTTGCGGGTTTCGTTTGTAACGTAGCATTCGAAGTTGACTCTCAATCTGTTTCCAGATAAAACATAAGTTATCAAGGATAATTTCCTTACCAAGGGATGAAACTCTCCCATGTGTGGCATAATCAGTAGAGTTTTGTGTCTTGACAACCTGGTAAGAATAGACATTAAAGTTGATTTCAATAAAGGAAACCAACTACTAGTATGTATTATTCAAAGAAGAGAAATGATAATAGCTTCCTCTACTATCCAATAAATATGTTTTTATTCATAATTCTCCCAATAAACCTAATAGAAAGAAATATCAGATTTTAACATTCATTCTTTTGAATCTTAGAAATTTCTACAAAACAATTGTGCACAAACATATTTAAATCCCTATATATTTTTTGCTAATATAATAATTTGTTTTCCTATACATCAATTTTCGATTTGAATTAAATCCAATGATCTAGAAGACATACTGTCCGTCGCATTGACATTAGCTCCTACAGTCGTCGTGTTATCGGATTTAATCCTAATGTGACAATTGGTATAACTTTCAAAAATGATTTCAATATATTTAAGTTTCAAATATTTGAAATTATTTCTAGCTTCTAACAACGACCATTGACCTTCAGTGTATTTGTCACTAAAACTTGCCCCCAGTCCTAAATGGATGCGTTTGTTTCAACCAAATAATCAATATGTAGATTTTTGATTAGTCTTCTATTAAATATCTCAACATCGTTTATCAACTATGTAATTTCTTAAACAATTTCCTCTGAATTATGTGTTATTAAAGCAAAGCAGGAATTTTTCAACTTTTATTTTTGCTTTGAATGTATAAACAGTTAGACCAATCGAAGACGCAAACTTCCGTATCGGAACCGAATGTTCTTGCATTGTTTCTAATATAATGTCATGATTTTAGAGATCATTTCTTCAGGATAGAAAAATTTTAAATTTTATCGATTAAATAATAAGCCCACAAATTTAATCTTTGACTTTGTGTCTTCAATGACTTTTAATGATTCTTTGAAAAACCAAGATAATCTAAATCACTCATTACTAATTCACTTTTGCATCAAAATTCGTTTTGATAATAAGAGAAACGTTGATAATGTAACAAAACTGTATCCATTGCTCTGAAAGCTGCAAAAACTGGTTTATATAACTTAGTTAAAACCTCTCGGTGCTGAGGCTACATAGTAATACATTAATTTATACAAAATATTATTCCAGTAGAATGCCAACATTTTTGTAAAATCTGGATGAATACTAACTATAAAATAAGCATCTTTTGGATCAATACAAATCAAATAATCATATTTTTTAATTGCAGAATCTCTTGTCTTTTATGTTAGTTTTTTACAAACTCATTAAAATTAAACCTTTTTAAATTAATTATTGGTCTTTGAGAGCCATCTCTTTGTGGTTCAAGAATAAATTTGAAATAAATTTATTTGTTGGGACGTCAACTTCTTCAATTCCATTCTTTGCTAATAAAGTTTCTGCCTCATTGTGAAAAAAAAAGATTCATTTAATTTTAGTCTTTAAATTGAGATCCCAAATTGTATGCTTTGGTACACATGAAAACAATACTACATATCAAATGCAATGATAACTTCTGAAAGCCGTAAGGCGATATGTAATTGAATATATTCATCGATAGTCTAGCACATGTTAGTTTGCGAAAGACACTTCTGGATTACTCTAGCGTTAGCAATTACTTTATTTCAAAAATACCATGGCCATCAATTGTGTCTTTCCTATGACGAAAGCGGTAATTATGACTGTGTTAATCTTTTTTACGCTTTTAAAAGGATTTAAAGACAACACGTAGGTTTTTGATTCAATGACACAAAGTGTTTTGGGGCAATAATAAAATATCAGTATATTATATGGCAATGTTAGGTATGATTGATTAAATAAAAAAACAAAGCTTGTTTTCGAAACCAATTTCGCTTTTGTATCATTTTTTTACTAAAATTTTGATATTTGTTCAGGGTTTGTTTACATTTAAAAAAGTGACAATTTAACTAACTTATGCACAATTAGTACTTTTTAAAGTCTTACTTTGTGCAATGATGGTGTCAGCTTTTTTATAAAATGACATTTGGATTTTTATAAGTACATTTAAAATTTTAAAAATTAAATAAAGTAAGAAATATTGGAATGAGAAATCTTGCACCTTGCGCTGTGTAATTTAGAAATTTAGAAAGGACACAAATGACCCCCCCCCCCCCTTCATATTTTTTTCAGATCTTGAAATCCCTTAAATAAGTCTGTAGCTGCGCAGTTCGACAGCTGTTCTGAGTGATTAAATAGGCATTGTCCTGTTCTTGTTTGCATGCCTTTAAAACAAAATGACATGTAGGACTTCATATTTATTGTTTTTATATCTTTTGGCAACATTTTTGACCAGTTTCGGGCAGAAACAAGCCAGTTCAAGAAAAGTTTGCATTCTTATCCTTCAATGTACAAGATAGCTGCACATCCCCTTAAGAGTTGCGGCCCTTAATTGATACTGCGCATTACTTTCACGCCGCCAACTTTCGAATATGTTACATGACCTACTAGTATTTTTTTTAATGTTGCAAACTCTTTTGACTCTATCAAAGCTTGAATTAGCTATTTGTCAATTTCAAAACCAAATCGTGGCTCCTCAGAGTTTTGGACATGTTCTATTTTGGTGACCACGTACACGTCCATACTAGAGACCACGCAATTTTCTGTGCCAAGGCACATGTCAACATTCATTAGAATCTCTATGTGTGCATTGATAATCTTGCTTGTGGCCAAGCAGCAAAAAGGTTTTTTAACCAAAATATTTTGCGATGTAATGAACGTAACAATCTCCCATCCTGATCTTAACGACATTTTAAGATACGTTTAAACCAATGTTAAACATTACTCAAATTGACATATGTATCAGAATACAAAAGATGTGGAGTATATATTGGTTTGGGGCAATCGCATAAGCAGTTAAATGCGTTATTATAGGCAGTGTTTTGAGACTAGCCTTTTGTTAGCTGTGGGTATTTAGTTCCCGGTTGAAAGATAAGTTGGAAGACCGGGAACCTAAGGTTCCATGTGCGTTTTAAAGTTGCAATTTACGGCGAACTAAATATTACGCTAATTTTGGAATGATTATTCTAATTTTATCAAAAGGTTTGCGGAAAAAATAGTTTTATTACATTTTACAGGCAATTTACAGTCGGTTCAAGCATATCTTTTACAACATACACCATAGCATAGCATAGCATTGAAATCTCATAGCATAGCATTGAAATCTCATAGCATAGCATTGGAATCTCATACCATAGCATACAATCTCATAGAATCGCATTCGTCATATCATACCATAGCATACCATAGCATAGCATACAACATTCTTTTAACTCGGTTTTAAATATTTTTATTTTTAAAAATAAATGTTTACATAATAGATTTGTGGTAAACTTTGGCTTCTTATTATTTTACTTCGAAATGTGTGGAACTCTTCTGTGTATTGAGGCGTTTTTGTTCAAATCTCATAGCATACCATAGCATAGCATACCATATCATTAAGCCCTTCATTTCAATTTCTCATAGCATAGCATACAAATCTCATAGCATAGCATACAAATCTCATAGCATATCATTAAAATCGCAAACCATAGCATAGCATAAATTTGTAAAAGATATGCATGAAATGACTGTACTACTGTAATCTATACAGGCCTTTGACTTTCTCAGAAATACGCTAACCGGCATCGTGGAATAAAGTTAATTTCACGCACAGATTTTGTGAGTCGCTTTATTTTGCATAAAAACAAACTACACCAGTTCACTTTACTGGGCTGGAGATGGTGCCCAAAAGAATACTGTAAACTTTTTTACCCGTGCAAGAAATTTTTGCGAGGTTCGCGAGAGCCTCATCGTCGCAAAAATTTCTCGCCGCGGACGAGTATTTACCATATAATCGTAATTTTAAAAAAGGCTTGGTCGCGAAAATAAGTCGTTGCGAACCAGTTAATTTTAGGGAAATTGCGAAATAAAGTTGTCGCGAATAATATTTGGTTTACAGTAATTTTTGGCAAGTGAAGTGACGATATTTGTAGTAAATTGTCTGAGGATATTTTGTAAAAGATATGTTTTGAAAATAAGACTAATCAGTCAAAAACTAGCGCAATTTTTGCGTCGTGAATTGCTAGTTTTTAATATGTACGGAACTGTAGCTCCCAGTTCGTACCTCTGAATGTTACAAACCTTCAGCTAGATATAGTTTTTTTTGCATCTTCCAAAGTCAAGGGTTTCTGATCCGCTCCACTCTACATAAACCCTTGACTGAAAAGACAATACATATGCGGGTTAACGATTACGCCATCTAGTGATTTTACTTATTTAGGGAATTTTGTGATTTCTTGCTCTGACCAATTAGAGAATGCGTTATAAACAGAAACAATATAGCAACGTGGCTGCTCCCATTAACAAAATCGAATTTGTACAAAAGATGGATTCACCCGGACTTAAAACCGACAGCAGTAAGTCAAATACTTACGAGTCCGTCTCAAATTTATTTGACAATGGTTCAACATTGATCAATGCACACTTCACAACATTATTAAAACAGCGCTTTTTATTGGATCATGCAAACTTGTATGACACCAACCAGCGTACGATGTTTCTAACCCAGTTAAACTATGCCTATTCGGTCAAGGGTTTATGTAGAGTCGAGCGGATCAGAAACCCTTGAGTTGGAAAGATGCCTTTTTGGAGAACTTGGAAGGAATTAAAGTGCATTAAAAACAAACAAAATCGAAATATTTTCTCCACACACATTTATTTCAATGAAAATATAACATGAAAATAATACAAAAGCAATCTATTTTTCACCAAGATTTTCCTCTAGCAATTCTCGATTTAAAATATATACATATTCTTGTTGCAAGGAATTCTCTTCTCTACAGAGTATAATTCCACCTGCTACAATGCCTCAAAATATTGCCTCACTGAGTTGATGTCCAGATTCATATTGCGAGGACATGATGGAGAGGTCGCCATGTTCAAAAGATTCCTCACAATTGGACCTAAATGAAAAGCAAGCCAAACATTTAACAAAACGATTTTTTTTTTATCGTTGTATCATATATAATACCGATTTATGATGATGAAGCATTTTTCTTTGTCAAACACACCCCAAATTGATAACAGTAAACAGAATACAATGTATTGTCTTGTGAAATATTATCTTGTCCTTCAATAACCTTCCCAGAATTTCAATTGATAGTCAACAGAATTCAAAGTATTGTCTTATGAAATATACGTTTATTTAATTTAGTTTATGGAAAGTATCATATGAAACTTACAGACTGGTAACATGCACCATAAGTTTCCATCCGCCATTGACAGTTCTGTTTGAGTGCCTTGATCGTTCTTCAATTCTGATTTTTCGGAGATTGACAAACCTGAAAAGACAAAATAATTCTAGATTGTTAAGTTTATGTCAGCTATTTAAAAAAAAAAAGAAAACTAAAGAGAGAAAGACCCTATGTCTTCAAACATGTCATTTTAGTACATAAAAACTATTCAAGCTATTTCTCTCCCAACCATTGAATTCAAAATTAATTAATTTATATATATCTCCAATAACACATTATGTAACTTTGTTTGTTTAAATGTGTCACTCGAAAAGTTTTAGGTACGTGTACGTACTTGGTCTCCGTCTGTCGTGTTGCAAGGCCGTGGATTGTGGCGGAAGTCTGAAATGTAGAATTAGTTACTTATAATGTTAGCTTTATATACTGTAGCCTTTTGATATTATACATGTGTAAGCTTTCAAGGAAAAATAAAGTAAGAAAATAATGTCAAATCATTTTTAGAATATAAACTTGTTGAAAATAAGTATATATTTTTTTGGTTTTTTAAATTCTTCATCTTCGTTTTAATGAATTTAGTGTATTGAAGTATTGATAATTAATTGAGGGTAATTTCCTTTTAGTGTATATTATACATTGTGTGATGGTAAATACAATCATTGGATAGTCAGTACAAAATAAAGAATATACCTTATATGATTTTATAAAACTCACTGTATGTGGTGAATATCATCAAAGCTTTCCGTGAACACATCCATCCTTGATGTTGGGATTCTTTTGTTGTGATGTTGATTAATCTTCTTATCAGAGAGAGAAACTGAAGGCTTTTTCATTCTAAGGAGTAACACAAATAAAGATTAATTTAAAATAATAAAGGTTAGTTTCGATTATAGATAATCAAATAGACAACACTATGCATTGCAAAAAATAATAATTCTGCTATCGTGAAAGTTGACAAATCAATTACTGTGGTTTCATCAATATTCTTTGAATACCAATTTTAATGGATTTCGTGGTTAAGTTGATCCACGAAATTAAATGTTCATTGAAGTGCCATTTCTATTCACACTTTGCATTGACAGGGTCATTAATATTAATGAAACCAAAGTATATCCTATCCTATATCAAGCATCCTTTCCCACTAATAAGCTATTTTCTATCCTAGCTTATCCCTTACCATCCATATAAAGGAATAAAAGATAAACAAATGTGACTAAAAATGATTTTATCAAATAATGTTTTTCTGTAATAATGTACATTTTTGTGGTGAAGATTTAATAATATTTTATCATAGGTATATGTAGTACATGCATTTGATTAAATCTCTTATTACCATTAGAATGAAACCAGGTAACACGTGCGTTCTTGCATAAAGAATATTTAATAGACTTCCTGCTTAGCAGGAAAGGATCTGATTTTTCTAATCATTGGATGGTCATACGTGCGTTTATTTTAATTAAAACAATTATTTCATTTGCAAACTGTATAGACCTTCTTCCTGAAGTGTCTAAATCAACATGACAAGCACGTGATCTGTCCTTGGCCGTTGGGTGTTTAAAATGTTATCTTTACTCAAAATGTAGAAAAAATGTAAAAAAAAAAAAAAAAAAAAAAAAAAAAAAAAATCAATATTTTCAGAAAAAAAACAATAAACAGAAATACAGCGGTATATCATCGTTTGGAAACATATCTTGTTTGGGATACTCATGCAAAACGTAAGATTTGATTTACCTGCTTTTGGGGTACCGGAAGGCTTTGGAATATGGATTGCTCTTGATCTTCAGCTCTGTGACCTCCCTATTGTTGTATGCTGTAACTGCTACAAACGTCGATACAGGAATTGGAATTTCAAGCACAGAAAATCTGTCCGTCTTGTGTTTGATGAGAGATATTCTCACTAAATACTTCTGAAGGGTTCGGAGAGTGAACTGTAAATTGATGCAAAGATACGCAACAATCAACTTATACTTAAATGCTACATGTCAAATGCTACGTAGACAAACCCAATACGATCTTATCGAAATATCAATTAACACATTTATAACCAATAAAGCAAGGCATAAGCCATAATTCTAAGAAGTGACTAAGAAAACAACTTACGATTCCACATTGACAGCTAGGTTGGTTTGAAAGTTTCACATTCTGGAATGATATGATTTTGTCCATCCATTTCGACCCAATTTGTGGAGAATGTGGATGCTTGAAAAAGTTGTTATTAAAATCTTGTTCAGCTTCTCCAATAGCTACCCATTTGTTGTCCACAAATTTAAAATAATTGGTGTCAGCTGGGATTATATCAAACATTATGTCATACAATCCCGCAGGATCCAGGCCTTTCAAGGTGAACTCGACATACGGAAACATTCTCCTGAAATAAAATGGTTATCATATGTTACGAGGGATTATAAATAACTATTAAAGTCAATATATTTTGCTTTTCCAACGTCCACAGCTTATGGTAACATGCATATTGTTAAGGTACTCAACACATATCTCAACTCCAATCTATGAAACTACTTGCACATATTCATATATAGGACGTGAAACCAAAGAATTCATGTAAGAAAATTGAAGAGAGAGACCAGGACAGAAGGATGTTGGATAAACGGTGTTTAGGAGTATGTTTCAATGATAAAAGATCTAAACCTTATTTTAAGTCATACTATCTACACATACATACCGTCCTGTTCTGTTGATAATCATTTCAGTTCCTAGTCTGTAGAATTTATTCCAAAGGTTGCCCTTTTCCAATTCTAGCGATACGGAACCGTTTTGCAAAGGCGAAAACGTATTTGATGCATTCCCTCTTTCAGTGTCCTTAGACTTGTTCTCAGACCCAGAGGTGTTTGGATACCCTGAGGAACCTGAGGTAGACACCGTGTAGGTCTCTGTATCTGATGATTGTACCTCTAGGTCTTCTGACGAAGAAACGTTGGAAGAGGATGACAGTGTATTGGAAAGGGACCAATTCATCCTCGGAGATGAATAGGATTGATAAGTTTCAAAGCGCCGCCTCTTTGCTGCAGTGTTTCTTTCTTCTTGATCACTCTTTTCAAGAACGATATAATCTGTGTAGTCCATTGCAAATGTGTTGCCTAAATGAATAAATAAATTGATATTAAACATAGTCGATTGCAATAGATTCTTAAACAAATTGTTAGAATACAACATCGACAATTACGAAGAAACATTTAAAAATATCTTATAAATATTTTTTTAACTGTTATGTAAGTAAGTAATTTGTAAAAATGGTTTTGAATAGTGAAATGTAGTTACATTGAGATACCAAATAACTTAACTCAAAACTTATTTAATTGCAAAAGATAATCATTGCACATGATTTAAGAATATGAAAAAAAGAAATTCAGATATCTCATATCATTTCATGAATAAATGTTAAAAAATTTTACTTACTTGTGGTCCTGTCAAAGTTTTGATTTTATGTAGATTGATGATGCTTGTGTGAAATAAATAGATTTCGCGAAATAAAAACTGCGTAATTTCCTTAATGAAAACTCGTTATTCCGCCTTTAGAAGGTTCTAGTTTCTAGTGTTTGCAGAAAACATGGCAACTGATTCGCTAGATTTTTAAAGCATTTTTACTATCAACGCCTACAAACCAAATTTAACTGCTGAAACTGTCAACTTAATATAATTGTTTGTCGGTTTTTTTCCATATTTGGAATCGTGCCATTACACAATTATTCGATATTTCATTATAATTAACACTAGTATATGTAGAACTGCGTAGATAATTCCAGAAAGGTTACTACGTTTCTAGTGATCCTTGCGCAAGAGTTTAATGAGGACGAGTGGTCAGCTTGCCTGTCAGGTCTACCTTTAATATTTGTATATATGATAAGCATTACAATAAAGTAATATTTATTAAGGTAAAATCAAAATCTTTATTTCTTAAATTATTTATCATTGAAAACAGTTCCGTCTCAAAATGGCCAATATCACCCAAACCTCTGAAAGATTTCGTCTCTATTAACCTGTGTATTACCATTCTTATGAGTAAGACACGAAAGACAAAGCGTACTGCGTTTCACTTTACTTATTTACATGTACATTTACTCAGTGAGTTTTTAAAGCAAAAAAAAAAATGTTAAAGCTTTAAAGTCTCGATATTCTCGCATGTTTTTAAAACTGAAAAAAAAAAACAACAACCCAGAATGTACAGTATTATCAATATTCCTGAAAGACATGTAACTACAAAATTATTTGCTGTCAAGTGTCCTTATATTAATAAATGTACAATTGCCAATCTATTGTAGAGTCCTCATTTATTTTCTTGGTATTAGTTATTAGAATTAAAGTATTTTTATACCATTTGCAGCATAAAAAATTATTTAAAAAAATGAATCATACAACATTACAGATTATCTTAACTGGTTTTGATCTGATATAATCTATGAGTATTGATTTCAAATTAAATACGATATTCAAAACAAGAAAACAAACGTAACAGAGCAAGAATGTAGTAAATGCATTTAGATAATTATAATATTCGTGACGTTCATTAGACTCTTCACATTAAAAGTTATTGTATATCGTCAGTTTTCTTTCATTGATTAACCGTGAAATATAACCAATGATAAAACATTTTCTTAATTATGAAAACGTTTTAAATGATTAATAATTTCAATATGAAAAAGTTTGAAGTCGCCAGAAGAACAAAACATTTGAAAGTGTTTTTTTTTTAAATTATAAACTGTGCAAAAATTGTTTCATCCATTAGAGGCTCTAAAAAACGTGTTTCTTTCTTTAGAGACTCTGCGAAAGCATGTATAGTTCCTTCTATTAGAGAATTTGCAAAAACTCTTTTTTAATGTGGACTCTGTACAAATTGTTATTCCATTATAGACTCTACAAAAAAAAATTCTCCTATTTTAGACTCCTCAGGCGAAAGTGCTTTCATCCTTTGCAGAAAGCGTTTCTTCCATTTTAACCTGCAGAAACTGTTACTTCCTTTGCTAGAAATTTTTCTTCCATATAAGACCCTACAGAAACTGTTTAAATTCCTTCCTTTGCTAGAAATGTTTCTTCTAAAAATTACCCTGCAGAAAGTGTTTCTTCCATTACAGACACTGAAAAAGTGTTTACTCTATTATAAACTCCCGCAGAAAGTGTTTCCTCCATTATAGACTCTACATAAAGCGTTTCTTCCATTTGCACTCTGCAGAAACTATCTCATCCATGGTAGAAAGTGTTTCTTCTATTATACACTCAGCAGAAACTGTTTCTTAACTCATTCTTTCAGAAACTGCTTCTCCCTTGCTAAAAAGCTCTCTTCATAAAATGATAAACGACACTGCGGAAATCTTTTTTTTTCCATAACAGCCAACGAAGAAAATGTTTCTTCTTCCTTTACAGACTCCAGAGAAGGTGTTTCTCTCATTAAGTACTCCGCAGAAAGTGTTTAGTCCATGATAAACTCTACATAGAGTGTTTTTTTCCATTTGGACTCCGCAGAAACTATCTCATCCATTGCAGAAAGTGTTTCTTCCATTATAGACTCAGCAAAAACTGTTTCTTTAATTATAAATTCTGCAGAAACTGCTTCTACCTTTGCTTAAATGTATCCACAATAAAAAAAAAACTCTTCAGATACTGTTTCGTCCATTACGGACACTAAGGAAAGTGTGTTACCATTATAAACTCCACAGAAAGTGTTTCTTCCATGATAGACTTTACCAAGTGTTTTTTTTAATCAAAGACTCTACATAAAGTGTTTCTTTCATTATAGACTCTGCAAAAATTGTTTTTTCGATTACAGACTCTACATAAAGTGTTCCATTATACACTCTGATGAAAGTAATTATTTCATTGTAGACTATTCAGAAATTGTGTCTTCCATTATAAACTATGCAGAAACGCTGAAGTAAGTGGGTTTTTTATACTAGACTCTGAAATTTTTTTTTCCATTAAAGACTATGCAGAAATTGTTTGTTTCCATAATACACTCTGCCGAATATGTTCCTTCTTTACAGAATAAGAATGGATTTCGTAAAACAAAATAAAGTTTTGGAATAAAAATCCTTATTCACTAAACGTTTACAATGGTCAATTAATTAGTTCCTTTGCTGTTTAGTTGTTGCAAGAAATAGAAATTACCAATATTAAACATTAACGAAAAAAAAGAATCCCATTTTCTATAGCCCCTTTCACAATTGGCGCACGATCAGAAGCGACTGAATATTCGTGCGACCGATAAAATTAGATACGAATCCTAAACTGTTGCCGAAATAATCGCATTTAAAAAAAGTATTCGTACGAAATTCGCACGATCTAAACGAGCGTTGTGTGATGTAAACGCATTAAATCTTGCGATATATCTTGCGTCTATATGTAACTGCTGTACAATGAAAGCAACTGTTGAAAGATAATGCGATAAGATCGTGCGAGAGAGCAGGTGATCGGACGATGTAACGTGCGCCAATGCGATTGGACGTGCGATCATGCGTTCCATGGTACGAATGCTCGTGCGAGTCAGAGGGGTATATTTACCGCCGATTTCCGACGCTCTTCAGTAGACATAGTTGAAAGAGAGAGAAAACATGCCGCCCAAAAAGAAACAGAGATGCAGCAACATTTATTATTATACCTCAATATTCTATTATATTTGATTGGTCTAGAAAGTCACGTGGCAGGGTGATTTCATAGGAATGAAGATGCCCTTATGAGCATATGATGAAGACAGTATGATAAAATCAAAAATATTTAATCATTATGATTCTGATTCTTTATATATCACAAAACCAACTTAACTCTCTATGATTCGAAATTATGAAAGAAAAGTGAGACAGTAACAGAGGAAATCAAACAATCACGACGTTATTGCTATCAAAAAGTCAAACAATTTTTAGAAATCAACGTAATCAATCTATTCCCCCAAGAAAAACAAACTTCCCTCGGGTGATGCCCTTGGGAAATAAATGATTTTTCTTGGAGAAATAAATCTTCATTTTTCCCTCACCATCATGAAATAAATGTATATTGTTGAATTGTGGTCTGAAACAAATTAAAGATGCTTATACAGGGTTTATATACTAGTGGCAAAGCATCGCATATTACTGATAAGTCGTGCAATGATAGTAAAACGTTGCAAGATAACATGAGACATGTTGCGCAACAGTCTCATGGTCGCACAGTACGCGCTTAAACAACTGCGGTTCATATCGCGACCTTTAAAAATCGTGCTTTTGCGAGTACACAAAACGTTGTAAAACGTTCGTACTAATGTTCGTGCGTTGCACTGCGATGATTTGGATTGCATTTGGTCGCGTCTGAATAGTGTGCAAGTCCAATATTTTGAGAAGACTTGATGCGAGCACTAAAACGCATGCAACGATTGCGAAAGCTCGTGCAACGTCTGCGAGAGCTCGTTTAACATATGAGAGAGCTCGTGCGAATCTAAAAAATTCCGCGTGCGCCAATTGTGAAAGGAACTTATAGGAGAAAGGTTGATTATACGATATACGCAAAAGCTTTTGTCACTTATGATGGCAATTAACAGTTAACGGTTCGTCGTAGTTTCTTTAACATCACAACCTTGTTTCTTGACAATTTGTCTACAATATACGCAGTATTTTGCTAAGGAAAAAATGTCCTATCATCTGTGGTCTGTATGATAGGTACATTTATTATACATATGGTATATTATACCTAAGTCTTTACTCCTGAATTTAGAACTACAGAGTCAGATTTAACTACATTTACCATACAAACATTCTTAAATTGTTCTTTTAAAAAAAGAAGATTAAAGGTAAATTATACCTATGTCTTTCATCCTGAACTCAGAACTACAGAATTAAATTTAATTAAATCTTCCACACAATAATTCTTCGTTTTCAATTGTTTTTGTCAGACTTTTTTTCCCCAGTTTCACATAACTACATTTGAAGTGTATGCTTATTAATATTGGGACACATATACATCTTATTAAATTAAACAACTCCCATCCGCCGAAAAGTAAAATGTGTGCATCATATAATCATAGTTTTTTTTAAATTTAAATGTAAACAATTAAAGAAAGTAAAAATTTTTAAATTACAATACGAATAAGTCTGTTTAAACGGTTTTTTGTTTGGAGAATATATGCATCGGCAACAGCATTGTTCGGAGTGTTTTTAAATCAATGAAATAAATACATGTATTATAAAGAAAGTAAAACATGAATAAAGTGTTCTTTAATATAATTAAGCAATTTCTAAAAGCATGTATTTCAAATATATGAGTGTGTTCATGTACGTGCAAGTGTTTAAAACTTTCAAATATGTTCAATAAGGAACAAAACAAGTGTATTTTATACAAATGTATCTAGAAATAGGAGAGTCGTTATTCTAGGATGGCAAACCTGATTGAACATCTGAAGCTGTTAACTTAATCATTTATTGGCTGGTTTTCTCCGCATTTGTTGACGTATTCTTGCACACTGTCTCCTCGTTGGATTATAATCAACACTTAATACACCTAGAACTGCGTAGAAATTCCCGGAAATGTCACAACGATTTGGACATGCAAATGACTCATTCAAAGTAATTGGTTGTATTAAATTTGACAGTTTTCTCCAAAAACGTTGAGATCTGTAAATGTATTATAATTTATCATGAAACCATTCAGCCCAACTAGATTCTAATTTAGACGATGGTACACATAGAAACCGATTTGAACATTCTCCACTTGGTATCTAGTTTATAGAACAGTGATGAACAGTAATAATCTAACTTCGAAAAGTACCGAAAATCAGTATGCAAGCTTGTAGGGAGTATTTGAAAGAAGATTGCATGAAAGGTACTGTAGAGTTCAAATATACGACTACATGAATCAACATTGTACTGTAAGACTAGCTAATATTTTTTTCATAAAAACTTGTTAGTTTTTTTAGTAAGATTACCAAACAAAGAAGAGATCAAACCCCATCTAATTTTTCACATTTTTTTTTGGTTGAACGAAAAGCTAGAAATAAATCATATGTTACGTTCAAACAAAAATTCAAGTGTAAAATATACATACGATAACGTTAATTCGCATCATCAACTGTCGTTTCATTAATTACCAAATTCTGAGTCAAAACTGAATAAACGCATGCTCCTTGTAAAAGAACAGCCATTATATTATGATGATTAAGTAGAACTTTAAGAAGATAATTCCTGTCCATAAAATATGTATACGTATAAAGTGAAACAAACAAAACCAAATATTTCAGTAATCTCAATACTTTGATTCCTCACTGGTTACTGTAGCTCTTTGGCCAAACATTCGGTTGCATAGTTTCGGTCGTATGCCATTACGCTTAATCTGTATGTGCTAACCACTTTAAAAAAAATCCAATCACTTGTTTAGGTAATGTCCAAAGCATAATAACCTTTCCTGAATTCTCTACGCAGTTCTGGATATACGTGTATGTGTTAATTAATATCAAATATGAAGATATTGTGTAAGAATATATGTACGAATACGGAGAAAACTATCAGATACTTTAAATTCATTAGTAGTTCTTCTCTGTTATTCTGATAACTATATTTTGTATCATCTTCATTAAATTAAATTTTGTCCATTCAACCAAAGTTGGTGTATTTTTTCTTGATATTTCATTCGCCCTAATTTAGATTCAGTAAAATAGGAAATATCTTCAGAATAATTTAAAATCATAAATGAATAGGCGACGTTTTTTGTTTTGTTTTCAGTTAAAAGGTACGGTAGATGTTTTTTTTATAAATTGTTCATATACTTCAATATATTGAAACATTATATCCAACAGTTTTCGGCCATTTGGGCCACAAACTCGGACGCGCCTCTTATTATCTATTGTGAAATGTTTAAACAAGTAAAAATCAAAGGCCTGAAGGGCCTGAGAGTCGACTCGCATTTGATTGTCAACAATGGAATGGGCAAAGTACAAAGATAAAGAATATTGTGTGTCTTCTTAAGTTTCAGGGCATTGCAGATATGATGCATGAACGTTTGAATATGCATGAAAAGAGAAATTTAGTTTTTGAACCAAAAGCTCTACACTGCACATAAATGGATACCATTACACATGTATATAAAGCCTTCAATTTTTTTGTACACCCAATTGCACCTAAAAGTTGAATTCACTCTTGGTATTACGTTTTGCGCCATTATTTGTTTTATGCGTATATTCTGTTTGTAAATAATGCATTCATCTGGTCATTTGATGTTAGCATTCTTCTAGCTTTGAAAAACATGTAAAATTTGATAATGACACAGCGATGCAGCAAGATGTACGTCCGCATGGGTGAAACATCTATATCGAAATACTTTAAAATGTAAAGGGTTGTATAAATATCAGCAGACAAAGATATATACATGGGGGACAATCCTCATTACGAGTCATGTTCAGCTTTAATGTCTTTCCATCCTGTAAAATGACATTATTACGTATAGGATATTCAATTTAGCATTAATTTCAATACACTGGACGTGTTTTCAAAAATACCTGTTAGTGACCCTTTCTTGAAAAAAATAAATATTGTTTGACTATCGTCTTTTCAACTATCAGTTTTCAATACTAATCAATCTTTTTTCTGCAATGCCTTAACAGAACCAGTCATTTCATTCACAGTTGGGAAAAAAATTGCCCCTTTGTCAACCATATTCAATTAAATGAATGGAAATCAGTAAGAGATATGAACAGTTTTATTCATAAAATGCAAGAAATACAGTATAATCTGTCAGTTATGAAACGTTTCACCATTTTCATATAAGCCATTAAATAAAAATTGACTTATAAACAGCATGCATATTGTCTAATAAATCAATCAGTGGCGAATGGACAAAGTAGGAAGTTATGCATGCGAAGTCGATAATCAATGGTGCTATAAGAGACAGTCCACTTATACTATATTCCCTACTTCAATCAGAACAATGGAATAATGAAATCTGCTACAATATTCAAAACAACTACACTTAAAAAAGAAAAATTACATGGTTATGACTAGATTTCATGAGAAATTCTTTCTTGACTAGCTTACATTGCAGGAGTATTTATTGTTTATTAAAAAAAAACCCTTGTTTCATGTCAAAGTCTTTAAAATCAAATATAAATTTTTTTCACTTAGTCTAAAAAGAAACAGCATATGCATGCATCAACTTGCTCGAAAAGAATAAAGATAGCACCTGCTCCAAATAATTAGTTCTACAATTACTCTACGTTGAAAACGTTTGTCAATTGTGTATATCAAACATCACTTGATTTCTCACAAGTTTTTTAAAGTAGAAAAGACATGACAAAACTCTTTTCAGTACGATCAAAATAAAAAAACTCAAATACACACATCCGTGCAAAAGCTGGAAGTGAAAATTTTACATATACAACACTTTATGGTAAGAGAGATTACTGTGCAAGAAAACATATTGCTCAAAATTACAAGTTAATAGTGTAACTTGACAGGAAAACTAACACTAAAATCTTACAGCTACATTACATGCAAAATGAAATGTTTTCAACTTTTGCCTTGAGCACAAAAGAGAGGTAAACTTGTTACTTGGCTTTCAGCTGCCTTGCATCTTAATTCAAAAAGAAAAGCATTCATAGAGAAGAGCTAAAAGGATATTCCTTTTAATCAAACTTTAAAGTCAGATTATGTTGCATACTTGTCACATTAACTAAAAGACTGATGTAAATTAAAATGCTTGAAAAAAAGCAATATTTCAGAAACACTTCTGAATTTCTTAAAAGAAAAATTGCAAAATTCAAAAATCCAATGAACACAATTTAAGGCCTGATTGAATCATCCAGAGCTTATATAATGCCTAAACTCATTGTACGTTTGGGATCTTAGCCAGAAGACTGAGAGTTTAAAGAGAAATCTGTGTAATTTCGTCATGTTGGACTGTTATGGATGCCTTCATTGGTAGTTTATTTATCAAGGCCTCTTCAATTTCGTTTTCTTCACAATTAAGGAATGTGGCGATCTTGTTCAAGGAAATTCTGTAAGCTGGATAGGCTTCCCCATCGTCAATGATAAGACTGAGGTTGTTTTCCTCCATGTTAAAAGCCATGATGTTTTCTGTGAGCTTTAGCTGACTTGGAGCCTCCACCGTCTGACAAATAAAGAAAATATTAGAACAAGTTCTTCCCAAACACATGCATGATTTTTTAAATACATATGAAAACATTTTAAAAAAAAAAAGAAAAAAAAAAGTGATGTTATTATACCTCAACTTCTGTCCTTCCAGTTGTTGAGACAGACTTCTCGTTGTTGTACGTCTGTACAACAACATCAGTGATTTTCAAGTGTTGGCCTATACCCACTTCTTTTTCGGCAAACTCTCTCCAAAGTGACACTTTGCACTTGCCCGTCCCATCCCTTAAGGTTATAGATTTGACTTTAACATCTCTTCCTCTAACTGATACAGTTCTTGCGATTTCTTCCTACAAAACATATACAGCTACTAAGGCAGTGTTTAAAAGAGGTTTTAAAAAAATGCTAAATGCTATTGTAAAATGCAATCATTTACATTAAGCATGGATGTTCAATTATGTTACACAGCGGTCATGCTATCTAGTTACTATTATACTTACAGCAACAACTTGTCCACGGACAGACAGCATCGACTTAACTGGTGACTTGTCTATCTCTTTCAGAGTAACCTCTGCAGAGGCTGGAGGGTTAGCCATAACTTGTGCAGCATTTTCAATTTCTGATGGAACTGTTATGGGTCCAATTCTGGACACTCTGGATTTGGATGTTATTGTAATGGAGTTGTCAGCCTTAATAATTGTGTTAAATAGCATGGCAGATTTTCCTTGTTCTAAATCTTTCACTTTTGTTAAATCACACAGTGTACATTTCGCAGCCATGGTAGTATCTGCAATTCCTAGAATTAAATATTTCTTTTCTTCTCCATCTGCATTAACATATTCCTTTTGTCGTGAAATGGCACAAATCTTCACACTTATTGGTGGCACATATGGACCTTCACGCTTCATTTTAAATAACGCTTGTAATGTTGGCATCTGAAATCAATAAAAAAATTGTTTTTGAGTGCATGCACCAATTTGATCATTTAAACTAATTGAAACTTAATTTTCTTTAGAAAAAAATAATCAACCTCTGTACCATCTAGTAAAATGCAATTGAAAATTTTTATTAATGGGATTAATCATTAAATAAGATCAATGTGAAAGATTTATATAAATGGGCTTATGGTCCGAGTAATATGATTCCAAAGTGCCTACGTCAGATATATATTCAGGGTTAATGTTAGTATAAATTTGGTCCAGTAAAGTACCATAGTCTGTAGTGTTTTCCTGTACAAGCTGTCTCAATGAATATTTTTGAGTTAAATAATCTACAAATGATTTATCATTATTCAGATTTCTATTGAAATCCCCCATGATAATTATAGAACCTTCAAAATTCCCACACTTATGAAACAATTCTTCAAAGATTTTTTTAAAAGTCTGCAGGGTTGAATTTTTTGGAGGACAGTAAAGGAAACACAAACATATAGGATTATCATTGTAAACAATATTCCCACAGACTACTTCTACTCCAAAATTTGACAGACTTTCGAAAGACATTGTAGGTTTGTGGTAAACGGCTATTCCATGATATGGTCTTTCTTCAGCATTACAGCCTTTACCATCACATCGAAACAATTCATAACCAGAGATTTTATATGATGCTGAACTTTCACATTTCTTTAAACGTGTTTCAGACAATCCCAATATATCTGCATCTTTTAAAATGAAATCACTTTTAAGATCAACAAAGTGCTTGTGTAAGGACCGTGTATTGTGATATACAATCTTAAAACCTCTCATTTCGCACAGCAAAGGGATTGAAAAATTTAGTTGTGCATGATTTCGCAGTCTGCACATTTCCTCTTCAACTGCGCTAGAGACTTTGATGTTTCCTTCGGAAAAATCAAGTAAGTATAGGGAGGACAGATTCTGTACTCTACTTAAGCCTACATAGTACATGTGTTCTATTTTTGGGGGGCCTAAATGAATAACAGCACTTGAAAGTGTACAACCTTGGGCTTTATGAATAGTTTTTGCAGAAGCCAATGTAAGTGGAAATTGTCTTCTGGTAATTTGGAAAGAGTTATAATAGTTATACTGAAATTTTCTTGTAATTTCAAGAATAGGTGTCCAAGAAAATGAAATAGAATCATTGTACAAGTGTGAATATTGCTTTCGACATTTGTTTCCAATATCATCACTGTTAAACAATACCCAAACAATACTACATCTCTCAAATCCTTCAACCCGGAAGTCTAATTTTTTAATAGTGCAAGGTGTTCCATTTGTTAGCCCATCTCTTATATCAATATTAATGCATAATTCAGCAGGTAAGTCCTCAGCAAGATGTAGATATTTTGATAATCCTTTTGTTTTTGATGCATCTAATGGTATTTTTGACAATATTTTAATTTTCATTTGTGGTGACATTTCCCCAGAAATTGAATCAATGGCTTCTACAATAGTCTTTTTGCTAGGATCTGATTCATCAAAAACTTGTCCATTGTAAAGTGCTACCTGTTTTTTCTTTGTAAATAAATGAGGTAATTTCACTGTGCTTTCATTGTCGCAAGCTATCACTCTTTCTTTCAGAAGTTCAATATCATCAAGTACCTGATTTCCTTCTCTAAGTCTGTTTAACAACTGTGCAAATCTGAGATCATCTTTTGCCTCATTATTTCAGTCAGTTCAAAAAATGAAAACAAATCTTTCCACAAATTAGGACCTAAAATTTCAAGTTCACAACCAGTATTATACCCTGTGGCAAAAACCCATGAATCCATTACTGGTTTCAACTGAAATAAATCTCCAAAAGCTATTACCGATACTCCTCCAAACGGTTCAGTACTACCCATTATTTCCTGCAGTCTTAGATTAATGAAATTGAACATTCTTTTCCCAACCATAGATATTTCATCAATAAATACCATTTTCAAATATTTGTATTTTGTCTGGTATGAACACAATTGCTGCATATCTAATGGTTTGAATTTAAATCCTTGATCAGCAGGAATATTAAAAGCAGAATGAACAGTTAGTCCCCCTACATTGTAAGCTGCTTTTCCAGTTGGAGCACAGACCAAAACTTGACAATTATCTGGGTTTTCACCAGGTTTATGAGAATAAAACTTTAGTAAAGCCTGATAAAGAGCTTTCAATAGAACACTTTTTCCTACTCCTGCTCCTCCAGACAAGAAGTTATAGATAGGTTGATTTTTAGTTTTAATATAATGAAGAACATGGTTAAAATATTCCTTTTGTTTTTTATTTAAAGACTGAATTATCTTCCTATATTCATCATCCAACATTTCCCCTGAAAGTTGCTCATCATTCCCAGATAATTGTTTTCTTCCAATGCCAAAATCTACTCCTAAATCATAATTATGTTCAACATTAGGACCTGGGTTAAAACAACCAAATTCCACTGAATTTTGTGCTCCTTCAAACATATCCTGATCATCATTATGTTGGAGCTCTGTAACAAGAAGACTGTCCTCATAGTCTGCCAGTACTTCTGATTCAAAATGAGAGATATTTACAGTATCTGAATGAACAAATTTTTCTCTTATTTGCTCAATGACACCTTCACATGCATGGTACCTTTCTTTGTAAGAAAAACAGTCTTGAATGATAGCAGTTTCCTTTCTCCATGGAATATAAAGCATGATTAATTCACGATAATAATTTTCCTGATCATGATCTTTATTAAATCCTACCGAATAAATTACTCGTGGAACTTTCCTTCTTTTCAAGATAGAACCATCTCTTGCAAAATGGACTTCGTGCTCACATTCAACCACACAATTTGCATCTTCAATAGTGC